>NW_020454205.1:8128550-8168622 GCF_003342845.1 Nothoprocta perdicaria
GGGGATATGATTAATATGTATAAGTTCAGGAAGGGAGAATGCAGGGAGGAAGGGGACAGGCTGTTCTCACTGGTGGCCAGCGATAGGACGAGGGGTAATGGACACAAGCTGGAACACAGGAAGTTCCGTCTCCAGGTGAGGAGGAACTTCTTTACTGTTAGGGTGACAGAGCAGTGGAACAGGCTGCCCAGGGAGGTTGTGGAGTCTCCTTCTCTGGAGGTCTTCAAAACCTGCCTGGATGCCACCCTGTGCCACGTGCTCTAGGTGTGCCTGCTTGAGCAGGAAGGTTGGACTAGATGATCTGTAGAGGTCCCTTCCAACCTTAAATATTCTGAAATATTCTGAAGAGTTTGCTGAGTTTGAAATCACCTAATGAATTCAATAAGCAGAAGCATTATTTTATCTTTGTGTTTAATATCTAGGAAGATTATATATATATATATGCATGAGAAACTGCTATGTTTGATGCAATCCTCTCTGTACATTTTTTGCAAAGTCCTGTTTCCTTGGACACGTTCAATGTTCCGTTAACCAAAATTTCTGCAGCTACATCTGGTGCTTCTTTGCTATTTTCTTTTTCTCCCTCTGGGCTATTTTTTTCTGCTGTTTTTCTTAGGTAAAATTATATTAAAACCACTCTTGTAGAGAACACCTGAGCAGCATTTCTTGTGCTTGCCCCTTAACTGGACTTTTATTGAGGGAACTGAACTTAACTATTGTTTCAGTTCCCCAAGTAGGAGTTTATTTCTCAGAATTATTTGAGTTAAAGAAGCTTCTCACATTCTGTGACCTTTTGTTTTTTTCAGCTTGTCATAATACTATCTGGGAAGAAATTGCAGCATGTGTCAATGTGAAATCGGTAGAGTCAAGGCCAAATTTCCCATTGACTGCAAATGCAACTCTCAGTCTTTCTATAGTAGTGATGATGGAGACAGATGCATATTCATGTCACTGTGGGGAAAAGAGAACTCTTACAGTATTTATTGCACTTTATAAATCTTTACCAGATTTAACAAACCCTAGCTCTAGTGCGTGCTGCCTCCTTCCTATTATTGCTCTACTAGTAAAAGTTCTTGTCAGTTAGGGGACCCATGGAAATATTTAGGGTCATTACAATATTTTTTTCCCTTCTCACAGCTGCAGAGAAGTATTCCAACACTAAGCTGTACTTTGGACACAAACTCCTGGAGTGCAATGCGGAGTTAGGGACATTAACCATAAAAAGGTAATCCCTGGACAAGCCCGAGATAAAGGGCTGTTTTCAGTTACTTTTTGCTTAATAATTCATAAAAGCTCAAACAATTGAGCAATGTCAGTTTAAAACTAATGTTATTCCTGAGTGGACAAAACTTTGTGCCTGCTTTGGGAGGCAGAGACGTCAAAGCAGGGTTCACAGGGAGGTTGCAAATGTTTAAGCAACTCCCTAACCTCTCGGTGGACCAACCATAAGCTGGATGCGCATATTTGCTGATCTGTGCAGGGAATAAATGTGCTTGCCTTCACAGCATTGGTTTTCGTACTCTGGCGGGGACAGATTGCTCTTTAGGGAGAAAAAGTGATGACCTTGTTGCGTAGTTGCATTAAGCATTCTGATTATGTTCCCATCTCAGTCAAACCAAACCTTAGGAAAACAAACCTCTTAGGAAATTTAAATGGCATTTTTTTGAAACTATCAAATCATTCTAACCAGCGCTGGGATGTTGCATCAAGCCTGGCAGAGCTCATAATTCCACATTTTAGTCGTTAATGCAGGCTTTGGAAAGGTTAGTTTCTTAATTTGAAGTCTTAAGATCAGCTTTGTAGAACCCTCAAGGTCCTGGGAGGCTACCTGCAAATACAGGCTCTGTGAAATAACAACATTGTACCAGCAGTGTTTGCTGTAAGTTCGGATGTATATGTCGGAGTCTTTGATAGAGCTTTTGATAGTCTACAGAATATTAATTGTTTGTAACACTGAATTTCCTCATGAAAAAACCAGACTCCCTATCCCCTTTAGGATTAAAAATGCTGCAGGTCATTGAGTTATTTTTGTAGCCAAACTACAGAAATAAATAAATCTACTGCGCTCAGTTAAGCTGGACTGGCACACAGTCCTAGCCTAGTGGTTGTGGCAGGATAATCCAGTGGGCTCTCGCTTCTCAGTTCTGAGCAGCTGCCTGTAGAAGCCGCTTATGATCTCATTGTGGGATGCGATGGAGCCTTCTCGACCGTCAGAAAGCAGTTCATGAGACAAACACGCTTTAACTACAGCCATGAGTACATTCCTCACGGCTACATGGAGCTGACCATCCCGCCCAAGGATGGAGATGTAAGTATGTCTGTCCTAAGGGTGGCTGCAGTTGTCTGAGGTCTGTGGGGACGTCAGAGATAACAAACTAGCCTGTTTCCCCTACACTTTCTCCTTGCCATGTGTCTCACTGATGCATCAGGTACTTTTTTACTGGGGAGAGGCCCAGTTGATCATTGCATCCTCTTATGGTGTAAGAGGATGGGAACTCATGAGCTGGTACAGAAAGAAACCAGTGCATGGTCTAGGTAAGCTGAGCAGAGCTGGTCAGAGGCACTAAGTTTTTGTTTTCGTTTGTTTTTTGTTTTTCTTCTTTTTCTTTTTTTTTTTTCAGTTTGCCATGGAACCGAACTACCTCCATATCTGGCCCAGAAACACCTTCATGATGATTGCACTGCCTAACATGGTAATAGCTCATGGCCATTCTTCCTTGGGGTATAAACACATCCCAGGAAATGGCGCTCTGGGTATTTTTCCCACTGCACAAGCAGGTCTTCATGATTCCCATGTGTCAGACTGGACACTGTACTGTTAATCCGGGCATCAGATGTTCCCTGTGGTCTCTTGGTTCTTTCTGAATCTCCTCTGTAACTGGCAGGACAAGTCCTTCACCTGCACTCTCTTCATGCCTTTTGAAGAATTTGAGAAGCTTACAACTGGCGAGCAAGTACTGGATTTTTTCCAGACCTACTTTCCAGATTCTATTCCCCTCATTGGAGAGTAAGTGTTCTCATCCTTCTCTTACTAATCAACACACAACTATAAAAAAAGCAGGAGACATGCCTGTAAGCAGGGGGGTTACAGCTCTCTTGAGCTTCCTGATGAAACTTCACAGCCTGTAGGTCTGAAAGAGGTGGGGAGTAGACAGACTGTCTGCATTGTTTCTTCACTGAAAAAACAAATAAGAATTGGAAGAGCTGTGAGGTGGACTGATATATCATGAGAATATAAGCCCCGAGTCCATCGGTGATCCAGAACTAGATATGTATCCTCTCCCAGTGTGTGGTCCTCTCTTGCTCCTGTGGAGCTTTAAGAGGAGGTAGGCCATCCCCAGGGAAGGCTGGGAACCTCAGGGTGCTCAGGGATATTCCTGGTAAGCTTTGGAAACTTCACAACAAAGCTGTTTTGAAACTCAAATTAGTTGTTCACGAGCTGAGTTTTCCTGTTGATGGAGTTAGGTGGACAAAGTGACTCCACGAAAGCTGAGTGAAAGGTTGAGAAGAGCAGCACAAAGGCAGTCCTGCTGTTCAATATTTGGGCAAACGCATGGACATTTTAACAGACCGAGGAAAGGCTCATCTAACAGGTATCATGCTTGGCCAAAACAAAGGCCAAAACAAACACCAAAAACCCGCAGACTAAAAGTCTGACATTTATTGATAGCAGGACTAAAATAAATATTGAGCTTGTGGGTTACGGGAGCAGATGGTTCCCAACAACGTGCTAATCCCAGTGGGGGCCCTGCTTGGCTCTCATGCCAGGCAAACAGCACAAGGGCAGCAGCGTGGAGCCAGTGCTCTGCCCTTAGGCACAGCGCATCCTGCTTCTCCTGAGCTTCCCAATGGACATGAGGACATTGACCAGTGTTTCCAGCCTAAGTCCAGATGACAGTTTCTCTGTGCAGTGTGTCCTCATTTCCCAACAAAAGAAAGGAGGCTCCACGGCTGCTGGAGCTCCATCCAGTGTAATTAAAACTTCTGCTCTGTAGCATAACTCTTACCGGCTTTTTCCAGCTGGCAGAATATTTGAACTGTGGTGGAAGTTATGCATGTGCATGCACTCGCACTGAGTTACCTGGCAGAACATGTGAACGGCTATTGATGCTCTGCTTTCAGAGAACCTTTGAGCACATGCTCATCTGAACGCATTGTGGTGTGTCTGTGAAGTGAAGCTTTCTGCTTTTATGCAATCACATCACACCACATTCCTATGGCATCCTTGCTTAACTCAGTGTGGAATTAACGGAATGAGTGTTTTGGCTTCCTTTTTCTTTTTTTTTTTTAGCACAAATATCCCAAAAGTAGGTGTGGTTTTTGCATCCTAAGCTGACTGAATGCCAGTAACGCTGCCTTTCTGAGCCTCAACACAACCTGATATGTTCTCATTGCCCCCCGTGCTGCCATCAAGTGAAGTGTCTGTTGTTTTGCCTGAAGGCGAGAGCTGAAGCGTGATTACTTTTTGCTGCCAGCCCAGGCCATGATATCTGTGAAGTGCTCTTCCTACCACATCGCATCCCGGTGTGTGCTGATGGGAGACGCTGCACATGCTGTGGTGCCCTTCTACGGGCAAGGTATGAACGCGGTAAGTTCATGGTCTTCCCTGGGCTTCAGCTGCTGGGGCTTCACTCTTTTCATGCAGAAATACCCGATTTGAGAGTATAACTTGAGGGCTGCCTTGTCCCGTGGTGTGGAATTCTGTGAGTTTGATGGGAATTGAATTCAGTCAGTTAAGTTGGTGATCCAGCTGGGTACTCTGGGCAGCAAAGGACAAAGTGGTGCTGCTTGCTCATGAGGTAGGGATCTGCGTGGGAGGATGACCCAGCAGGGGAGCCCCAGGCTGTAGAGAAAGACAGCCCTCTACCATTTTCTTACAATATCCCTGACGTTGTAGGCTGCAGGGAGAATCCTGCTCTAAAATACAGTGGTCAGTGTGATCCCACACATGTTAATAGGCTGTACCTGCTAAGCATTCTTGAGGGCATTTTTAAGCACAATTTTCCTGCTGTTTATTTATCCTCCAATTTTTCCCACAGGGCTTTGAAGATTGTTTGGTTTTTGATGAGTTAATGGACCAATTCCACAATGACCTTGGTGAGTGAGACAGAGTAGCAGACTGGTCAAAGCGGACTGGCAATCCTGTGGAGCTGATTGTGGTGCCACTTCTTTTCCCCAGGTGCTTGCCTTCCTGAGTTCTCCAGGCTGAGGGTGCCAGACGACCACGCGATCTCGGATTTAGCCATGTACAATTATGTAGAGGTAGATGAGCAATGCGCGAGCTGTGTGGGTGATGGGGTCTGTGCGTGCAGTGATGTGCTGCCTTGTTAACTGAAGAATTTGCACTTGGGCAGAGAGAAGAGCACAGTAGTTGAGCTCTCCCAGAGCATCCAGTCACACTGTGCAAAGGAGTTTCCTGAGTCTGTGTTTATTTACAGCTGTTTTGAGGATGTGCTGCTCTCTATGGAGACCTGAGTACTTGGTCAAAAACTAAGAGGTGGCTTTGGATGCCCCTCTCCTACTCGCTAATGGGTGTGCGTATTGTCACACAGTGATGGCAAGGCAGCTGTAGGCACCTTTTCCCTGATACTGTTTCCCAGAAACTTTGCTGAACTAACTCACACTAATATAACTTAGCCTAAGAGCTTTGACCAACCCTAGAGTTGGGGAGGCTCTGCTCTCCACAGCACTACTGCCTTTGACAGTGAGAGCCCTGGGGAAAGCTGGCGAGGAGCAGGGATATCTTCCAAGACAGCTTGGTTGGTCTGTTGCAGATGCGAGAGCACGTGAATTCGATGTGGTTCATCTTCCGAAAGCACGTAGACAACTTCCTCCACGCGCTCATGCCTTCCACCATCGTCCCGCTATACACCATGGTGAGGCCAGCTGCTCTGCCCCTGCTTCCCTCCCCTCCTGCTGTGAATGATTTCAGAGATAGTGACTTGCTTTTGCTCTCTGTTTAGGTCACATTCACCAGAATTCGCTACCACGAAGCATTGCAGCGCTGGAAGTGGCAGAAAAAGGTTAGAGCTGGTGTCAACTCCTCTGTGCCAGGACCCTCATGAGCAATGTGTGCTAGCACTGCTCAGCTGTGGGGATGACAGTTTTGATGACAGTTTTGATCACAAGACATAGCAAGCTGGATTTAAAGCTTCCCAGTTGTTTGAGAGCACCCCAGAGGGCTCCACACTGTGTGTAGGGTAGCACGCTTTCCCTGTGTGTGTCTGCAGCAGGAAGCTCCCTGATCCCGGAGCTACTTCTGTTCCTTGCATCACTGGTGTGGCTGGCGTTGTCCTGACACTGTGCTGGGCCAAGGCTGCTATTTCAGCTGGTGTCAGGTAGAGGAGTGCTTGGAGCTGTTCGGGTGGGAGGTTTCCTTTATCATTCTGCCCTAGGACTTGCTTGCAGTAGGGGCAGAAGATGATGCAGTGTGAAAGCAGTGGGAGGTGACCTGTTTTTAGCTTCCCACACTATGTGCGGCCACGTGGCAGCTCTTGGTCCTGCTTGGGAAGAAGGAATGGACATCTGGAGCTTTGTTCCTGTGCGTACCCGCTCTGCCAGAGTTGGTCGCAGACCCTGTTTGCTGACTTCAAGCAACTTGCCTGTCTCTCACTTGGTGCCACAAGGTACAAGCAAACTCGTGACAACACCTGGATTTCTTCTTACACTTGCAGGTAATTAATCGAGGACTCTTTGTCGCTGGAGCAGCAGGGCTGGGTGGCATGTACCTGCTAATAAAATGGCTGACACGGAATACTGATTTCTGCATAGAAAACCTGTGGAGCTGGTCCTACCATCTCAAGAATATTGGAAAATTGTCCTTCAATACAGAAGTGGCTTAAGTGTAAGGGAACTCCTACATGGAATAAAGCAATGGCATGGGCTGTTGGCTCAGTTCTGTGATGTTGTTTCTGTTAGAACGTGACCAGGAATTCCTGTAACCCTCCTTTCTCCTCTCGTCCTGCTGATGAGTGATAGTGTCTCTCAGTCTTAAATTGGTCAGGGTGTTCCAGTCAATTCTATGAAGTTCTGTTCTTTCCAAAATCCATTTATCCCTTTCCCCTCCCAATATGCCTTTAGGAGTTAATTTATCTCAATGGGTTCTTGGTTCTCAGTTGGTGTGGAGATATCTTTGGGTGTCTCAGGTTGCTAATGGTCATATTTGGGAAGATTGGCTTGCAGGAATGAGATTGCTTGATGCACTCGCACCTCTTGCTTTGAGCAGACTCATAGTGTTACCAAGTGTCTCTCCAGGATGGACATACCTGGTCAGAAGCTTCCTATTGATATTAGATGAGCATTATCTCAGGAAAGCAGGAGTCCTGTCAAGAATGTATTTGTCTTCCTGCGTTACTGTTGTCTTCACCGACAGCATTCACAGCAAATTTTAAGCCTCATTTCATGGCCCTCTGGGAATTCTTTCCTCTTAAATGGCTGTTTCTGAAATAATTTAGTAACATGAATCTGTTGGAGGAACATATCTTTGCTATGTTGTTACTATTTTCCACATCAATTAAGCTTTACTTTTTACTTTTGTTTACTTTTTTTTTGTATTTGAAAATATTATTTCAAATTTGCAACCCTTCTCTTTTGCTTTTCCTTCAACACTCATTTTACCTCTGGTGTTGTCAGTCTGCTGGAAAGGTAGGTGCTTCCATGGCTTCCTTAGATCTCCCTCACATGGAGCAGTCACCAAGCCAATAAAAGCAGCTTTGTGCCTCTGGCTTGCATGTGTGTACATGAGCATGCATCTGCGTACAGGTTAGTGTGTTCCTGTGCTTAAACATGTTATTTCAGGTGAACCTGAGAATATGACCTACTTGGGGCTCAGAAATAGCTTGTAAGATTTTTGCTTGAAAGCTTTTTTTTCTTCCCCTCCCCACTCCCAAAACTGAAGAAAATGTGTTTCACTTTTTGTTCTTGGTGGAAATGAAACTTAAAGCTGATCCTGGGGCAACGCTTGAAACATAGAGAAAGGTTCATTTCACATCTGGCTGAGAAATCTTTCTGGATTTTGCATGCAAGTCTCCCCAGATTGCTTGACCAAGGCTTCAGGCTAAAGCAAAGACCAAGAGGCCTGAAGGACTCTCCTAGCTCTGTGTTTTCTTGCTTGGCATTTGTGAGTGTCCTAGCATGTGCATTTGTCTAATGCAATTCCTGATCACGTTTCTCTTTTAAATGGTCCGAATCCCTGCATTTGCACCCCTCATGCAAGCTCTTTAAAGGCATTCCTAAACATGCGTATGTCTGTGCTTACACTGCAGAATCCATACCAGCAGTAAGACCTTCCTTCAGCTGCTGATGGAGATGTTCTCTATAAACTCAAGCACACAAAACCTCCGGTTCCCTGGCAGGGGGCACTGCCCGTGAGCCCCAGGACTGAGACCCCAGGCCCTGGGAGCTCCTTTAGTGGTGTGCAGCCAGCTGCAGGGCTATGCCAGGGCCATGCTGGTGCTGAGGCCGGCTGGGAGGAGGCTGCCACCACATGTCCTGCAATTCCAGCTGCCTTGCGGAAAGAGAATTGGCTGCAGCTGGACCTAGGAGGATGCAGAGACTGAAACGGTTTCTGTTTCAACTACAGGGAGACAAATAGGTGTGGAAGGGAGCACTTGCAGGTGGCTAAGGCTTTCCTATGGCTGGGCCGGAGGTCTGTGTTGCTTGTGTCACTCCTAAGCTCTAGTCAAGACCCTGTGCACTTTCCCAAACACTCTGTGCTGAGGCTACCAGGGCTGCTGAGGGTGAAGTTGTGTATGTCTTGGTGCAGGGTTAGTTCCTGCAAGGAAGGAGCAAGGAAAAGACATGGTTTGCATCATTTTGTGAGTCACTTCTGAGTAGCATGGAAGCATCTCTGGGGATGTAGCTGGAAAATTGGTGTAAATCAGCTTGTTTAGTTGGACAGCGAGTTCTCCAGGTACAGCCTCTACCTGAGACGCTGGCATCAGTGACAACTTTTTTGTAATCCCTTGGACAGGCACTTCAGTTGCTGCCTCTGAACCTGATTTATAGCACGTCATCTGTATTTGTTTTATATATTAATTTTTATTAACTTTAAAGGTATTCATAGAGCAAATTGGGGTATTACATAATACAAATATAGCTATAGGCAGATTATTCCCAAACATAAAGAACTATGCAGATATTTAAGTATGATGAACCCCACAATACAAAAAATAACTTGTGCACCATTTTGAGCTGGAGATGCTCTCTCTGGTACTGCATGTTGTTTAGTTTGTCTGGCCCTTTGAAACAGGCCCTTCACCTGGTTAGTTTGTCTGGGCTTGTAAAGAGGGGAGATATCTTCCTGGGGGAGGAAGAAGCTAGGGCCAAGCAGTGTATTCAAGTTCTTTGATTCTCTGGCTGCTGTTGTTCCACAGTTCAACTAGTTTCTTCTTTACCATCCTGTCATGAAGAGGGCTCAAGACTTCGTGGAGGTAAGCAAAGCTTGTAGGAACCCAAATATAAACTTGGTGGACCCAGAGGTAGCTCTGAGAGTGGAGGCACACTAGGGAGCAGCTGATGATTTGGAAAATAAGATTCAGTGCATGTTTCTTGGCTTCTCTTTGTTTCCAGACACAGGTACTCACCAGCCCTTCTTGCCCATCAGTTCAGTGTAACCTGTAGTACTTTTGCCAGAGCTTAGGAGACCCTCCACATCCATTTCTGAAGGGAGGGCTTTAGAAATAAGCTGCACACATAACATGGCAGAGAACAACACAGTAGGTAAAGACTGGGCACAAAGTAGCCGTGGAGCAGGTCCTGTTAGAACAGAAGGGAAATGGCATTTCTGAAATTCCAGCTCCAAATGAACTGCACATCAAGCTGATTTGGGGGCTTGATCCTGTCACAAAGCAAAATTAGCTTCATGAGCTGGGACAGATGGTGAGTGACACAGGAGCCATTGCCTGTGCCCACTACTAAAATCCTACTCTGTAGTCCCAGCCACAGCAAAACTTGTTCCTTTCTCCCAGCTCCACTACTAGGACCAGTATGAACTGTGTGAGGAGACAGGCACAGAGTGATCCCTTAGCCAAAGCCCAACTTTTACTTGTGATCTTTTGGAAAAAGGGAACAAACCAACAGGTAAAGAATAAGAGATGGAAGCCTTAATGTGAAATTTCCTTAGCTTGGCATTTCTTTCTTTAATGGTGGCTCCTAGCTTTGTCTGGTGTTGCCCCTTTTCATTCTCCGTTGAATCTGGGGTTCACGACTGTGGTGGTGGCACTTTTGAACAGAGGGTTATCAGCCTGGAGAGAGAAAAAGAGTGGGTTTTCTGCATGCACAGACTTGGGCCATTTGGCCCTCCAAGCAAGTGTTACAGAGGTGGCTGCCCCCACCCTCCTTCAAATGGCAAAGTGTTGGCAGAAGAGCCCACACGTGCCTCCAGCTCCCTGCAAAATCCAACCGGACTCCAAAGCCTGGGTAGCTGCAAGGACTAGGTCTTGAAAGCTCTGTGTGGTATCAAGCAGTGACTGTCTTCAGAGATGATGTTCCTTTTGGTTCTGACCTTCCCATCTCCTCCTTTCAACCTCAAGGATTTTTTGGCTTCTCTAACAAATTTCTCTCTTTTCTCCAGTTGCCCTGCTATGGTAGGGCACTGAAGTGAGCTCACTGGGGCCCACCCCTGCTGCATGTCCTCATATCAGTGGCAGGTTATGCCCTGCTTAGTGGGGTCCTGGGTTGTGCCTAGGTGGACCCAGCTCAAGTGAAGGCAGGGAGAGCAGGAAAGCAACTGCACAAGTGGGGAGAGAGTCTTTGTTGTCAGTTGTATCCCATCCCCAGAAAAGAGTTCTCTTACATCGTTCCACTTGGCCTTGGACTTTTCCTTCTCGAACCTGCGGTACTCCCGGCGGTCAAACAGCTCTGTCAGGAGTTTCCAGATGAGCAGGAGCAGCAGCCCGATGAGGGCCACGCCAGCGATGCTGCCGCCCACGATCAGGGCAACGTTGGGGGGCTCCGGGCACTCTGCAGAACAAGCACAGCAGAGTCTCGCTGAAGCCTCCTCACAGGTCAGCTCCACTCCCTGCGGTGCTGCTGCTCCCACCTGTGTGCTGCGTGAAGGACACAGGTAGGTGCTGGCTGCGCCCAGCAGCCTGGAACCACAGCTGGGCTCTCTGATCTTTACATGCAGCAGCAGCAGCAGAAGGGGGATGTGGTCTGGGAGGGCAAAACTGCAAGAGTAGGCAGCAAGCTGTGGGCTTAGTCATGGCTTTGTAGCGCTTTGGTCCCTCAGCTGAGTCCAGATTTAGCTGTTTAGTTCAAAGAATCAAGGTATTTATGGCCTTTAGTGCTTTTGGGGATTGGCATAAGCCCTGGCAAGAGGCGCCTGTTCTGTCTACCCGCCTGAAGAAGAGGGTGGAGAGCACGACTTGAGTACCTTTCGTAGGATCGACATTCACAGTGTATATCTCCTCCCCATCCTCCTGGAACATGTGGAAGGTGATCCAGCAGTTCTGGGAGTCCTTCTCTCTGCATTGCCTTGCTCCTGAGAGCGACTTTTCAGAAGTATTGATGTTTTTGCAGGCTGTAGAGCAGTTCTTTTCAAAGGGCCCACTGGCAAAGGCTTTGCACTCCACACAGGAACTGGAAAACATGCAAATGCCTGGCTTGTCTCTGAGGTGAGAGGAGCCCTCGAGCAGTCCCACAATGTGGGGGAGGATGGCAGCCAGCAGGATGGCTGGGTGGCCCCAACATAAGGCTACCTAAAGGGTAAACCCTAGAGCCGAGTTCTGGGGAGGGCTGAGGGTCTCAAGGTGCTGTGTAGAGTGAGTGGGCAGACTCTCTTTCCTGTACAACTATTCAGGGACGAGCTGGCCATCAACAGCACCAGACTTAGCAATATAAAACCAGCCAGCTCCTTAGGAGGGTGAGACATAGACCAGCGATACCAGCCCCGGTGCTGACTTGCCTGCTGCAGCCCAGGGAAGGGAGGGATGTGCAGGCTCCCTCGTCCTCCCAGAGCCCTGCCCTGTCTGTCTCCGTGCTCATCACTCACATGTATCTGCCGCAGGGCGATGGGCAGCCAGGACAGTCTTGGCAAAAGGGGGGCTGGTAGAGCCCCCTGCATTGGCACTGGTTGCAGTGGCATTTCCCTCGGTTGCTGCACTCGTTCCCACGAATGTTCAAGCAGCCGTCTGTTGACTTCTGGCACTGGCACGCGCTGCCCTGGTACTCCTGCGTGCACCTGCACTTGCCGCAGTCGCAGTAGCCGCGCTCTGTGGGGAAAGCAGAAACTTTGAGCTGGTTTCCAGCCCCTTGTCAAACTTCACAGCTGTGGCTACAGCCATTCACCTGCTTGAAGACCAGTGTTCTGCCTAGCTGTCGTTGCTTGCTGGGCTCCTGCTAGTCACAGCAACTTAGCAAGGCCTCATCTGCTCCCCAACAAGAGAAATTAACTGCAGTGTTGCATGATCTCCAGTACTGCTCTGCAGGACTCAGAATTTCATCCATGGGACACCTCTCAAACAAGATCTTGTAGGTGCCTAAAGAAACAGTTTGCAGGGAGCTGCTCTGTCAAATATTGTTTCCCTTTTTTCCCCATATTTTTGCATTTGGCACAGAGCACTCCTTGGTCTATCAAAATCATACTTGGGGATGGAGACGTGAGTGTCCTTCAAAAGTACCTTCTCTGGTGCACTGAGGATGAGGGAAAGAAAAGAAGAGCTAGGAGCTGGTCAGGCTTTGCCAGCTGGTACCACATCCCGGCTTGGAGTCAGCTACTGTTTAGGGCCTAAGGCTCTCACCTTTGCCACCACACGGCAAATTGTTGTGAAACTCGCAGTTCATGTTGTCACATTCACAGAAGGTGCCATAGATGTGCTTGCCAGGCACGTCGCTGGTGTGGCAGATGCACTGCCCGCACACACAGTCCCCCAGCCCCGAGCAGATGACAGACGTGTTGTCCTTTCGGCAGCTGCCTTCCAGCTCTTTGTTGCTCTTGCCCTTGGTTTCACACTCACACTCCTTCCCAGTGTAGCCTGAATTGCAGCTGCCGTAAAAGAAGAAAAAGGAATCTGGATCAGCAGCCACGAGAAAGGCTGGTGCCAGGAGTAAACCTGCTGTGCCAAGTTCTCCAAGCCCAGCCAGCAGTTGCTGCTCTGTGAGCCCTGGATTTATAAGCATGCTCTTATACCCTGCACAGGTATGTATGCACCGGGCTGAGCCTAGGACCTTGGCTAAAGCAGAGCATAGCTGGGACAGGCTCAGGGACAACAAGTGAGTCACCAGGCATCTTCACCTCATCTGCAGCAGCATGTGGTGCATGTACTGCACGTGGTGCATGTACTAACTGTGTTCAAGCAGAGTCCTTAACCAGCTGGAAACCACAGAAACATAGCTGGGTAAGCTGGTTATTTTTACAATGCTAAATACTTGCCCGGAAATTATTATTATATTTATGATTTCCAAACTCTTGCCAGGAGTTCTTAGTATTTCCTGAGGAAACCCAGTCTTTTCCTCTCTCCATCTGTGAGGGACCATGAAGTGGTAATTATCTTTGCTTAAGGACCGTCATGAACTGCAGCCCAGAAATTAGGTTTTTATGGAGATTTCTACAAGAAGCCACTGCTGCTTGATGGATGGATACCTGTAGGAAAGCAGCAGAGACTCCATCAAGGGTGATAGCTCATAAGGGCCCTTGTCACTGGGAGATTAAGCTGCTACTCTAAACCAGAAAATTGGTGCAAAACCTCAAAACTGAGCCATGGCTGACTATCTAGTGTAAACATCTCTGCTGGCCCTCATGAGGCCTCCAGTTCTCCAAGCAAAATGTGCTTGGAGACACCAAGCACAACTTGCAGCTGCTCTTGCCCTGGCACATCTACCCTCTCCTAGCACTTCCCCAATGTTGGCAGCTTTTGAATCAGCACTGTCAGACTTTACCTGCAAATCCCACAAACAATACTGCCTTGCCCATTGCAGTCGTTTTGGTTAGGCTGTTCACGGCAGTTGCAGTTACAGTTGCTGTCAACGTAAACGGTGAGCGTGTCTGTGAAGCCCAGCGGTCGGATGGTGAAGGACTGGCTTTTGATGCACTCCTTTGCTGTGACCTTAACTCGGAAGGTGACCTAGAAGATACAGAGCCAAAAAAAAAAAAAAAGAGAAACATCAAAGGTCAGAAGGTAGCTTCAGTGATTAGAGGAGTGGTATTGACCACATGGTTTGGGCATGTGCCACGGTACTGGCTGCTTTGACCAGTCCAGGCAGACTGCACTGAGTTACTGGGCTACCCGCCTACCCCAGAAGGTCTGCTCCATAGGGCTGTTCCTGGTGCCTTTTCAGGCCTTGTTTTTGGCCAGCACTACAGCAAAATGCCTAGAGATGCATAGATTTTAAATACCGAAATGCAGCATCTTGGGCCCTCTTGGCCTTAAATTCACATGAATAAGAAGTCTGGAGCAACAGACTGGATTTCTGCCATTAAAAAGAGAAGATGCAAGTGGTGCTGTGAGCTCTGCAGCTTTCCCAGTACTAGGGAACATACCACATCATTTATCTTAACGTCGTCACACCGTCCTCTTGCTTCATCCAAGATGTTCTTGCCTTTTTTGCAGATGGAGTCATATTTGATATCTAGGACATCTGATTGAGTGGTGTGAGCCAGGATGATTTGCGAAGACAGGTTCTGTGAGGAAACAATGGAGAAAATGCTTCAGACCAAGAAGAGACTAAACCAAGGCAATTCATCCTGCACTACAGGTCAATGCTCCCCTATGGAGAAATTGGTGGCAGGAAGCAACCCAAGCTGCAGTCTCAGCTGCTTCCCCATGGATGGGGATGACAGACAATGGGGCTGAGAATGTTGAAACTTCTTGCTTGTGGGTAGAGGGAATGAGCGTGTCCTGTTTTCAAAGCCATGGACTCATCTACTCTGTTCTGTGATGATAGGGATACAGGATTGAAGCTTTCCAAAGCTTCAATCACTGTTGGACAGGCAAGATGCGTCTTTGCCTAGCACTTACATTGTAGGCCACCTGGATGAGTTCGATGATGTTGCTGGAGTCTTCATTCAGCTCCCCCACTGCTGACTTCGGGATCATTTCACTGAGCTTCTGCCAATAGACAGCAAACATGTATCATCATACCTAATACGTGAGAGTGGAGCACAGAGAGGACAGTGCAACTCAGGCTTGGCCCAGTGCAAGGACTTGGTGACAGGAGGACACACACATCCATTTTTGTCCTCCTTGGAGAGGATGTTAGGTCTCTGGGCCATTCAAAGTCTACTTACTTTATAAACATCCACCACTTTACTAGTGACAGCAAAAATGGGCTGAATGTTATTTTCAGTGAGCTTTTGGATCAGCTGGCCAACAGATGGATAATCCTGTGTGAGGAGAAGGATGACAGCTTTCAGTTCAGATTCTTTCCATCAACAGAGCAGAGAATACGTTTGGTTACGTGGCCCCTCTGTGGTCTCAGTAGGGTCAGTAGTTTGTTGTAGTGAGGTTGCTTGGAGGTTGTCCCAAGGCAACTCTTTTAGATTCGCTAGACTGATAGGAATCTCGTGGCCTCGATAAAAGGCTTTATGGGAATGCTGGGGGAAAACACAGAGATGTCTCTTGAGTGAAGGTGTCTCTGGTTTGCTTGTTTTACCCAGAAGGTCAGCTCAAGGCTTTTGCTGGTGGGTTCACTATAGGGAAGACCACACAGAGGGTCCCAATTTATGATGACCAGCAGTGACAAAGAAGCGTTAGCAGGGGAGCCTCACTGTATGATTTGCAGCACGTCCATTCCCAGGGGATACTGCATCCATGGCTCTACGGGCAATTACCAGGTCCTTTGGGAGGGCTGGTGACTCCTATTGCAGATGTGACAGGCGGGGCCCAGGGATGAGATGTTGCCTATGCAAGGATAGGGTTTGGAGCCATCAAGCAGCCCCTGTAGAAGAGGCACTTTGGGCTTGCATCGTCCAGGGTACTTACAAACTCATTGCTCTTTGCATACATGTTATTTTCCAAATGGCACTTGCCGTCGTTGGGGGTGAGGATGCCCCCAAGTTTGCCATCGCCAGCGAAGTGGAAGCCATCATCAGTCGCATACACCAGCAAGCGGGTTACGTTGCGCCAGCCGATCAAGTCCTGAAAGCAGCATGGACAGCACTCAAACCTGTCCCTGAACAGGGGCTGGGGGAGACAGGGACAGCCAGGCAGGACACAGCCTCGGGATTCACCCCTGCCTGAGGAGAATGCACAGCATTTCCAAAGAACATTACATCGAGCGTGCTGCACATGCGCAGCTGAAGGCTGACTGGCCAGAGGAGGCAGGTGACAGATTGGAGAGGGAGGCTCTGGGGTTCAGAGACTCTGTCTGTATCTCCTTATTATAACCTGCTCTGGTGCTGAATTGGGTTTTTATATGTGTAACAGACCTGAAGGTTTGATGGGCCTGAGTCTGCCTGGAGAGAGACAAAGTCAAATCCTGACGGACTTGCCTTGAAACACAGTTAAGCTTCCCTTGTGTCTGTCGAGCAGTTATATTAGTGGTGAAAAGGATACAGGGCCACGACATTGAGGAAAAGACTCACCCCACACACTGCTGCTTGCATCATTGCGTCCAGCCCCCCCTCTGGGGCATCCAGGTTCCCTGAGATGAACTGCTTCCCCACTTCACTCTCAAATTTTTCGGCATCATTGGTCAGTGAAAGGATGTGCTTGAAAGCAAAGGGGGGCTGGCAGTTGTCAGATTTTTTGGGGCAGGGGTTCTGTAGCTTCTCCGGGTGCGTGTTCACAAAGGGCAGCACTGTCTTATCCACAAAGGAGCCGAATCCTGGGGTATTCAAGAGTAGCAATGTTAGGGAGAAAGGTGGGCAGAGATGGGGTGGGTGTCCCTACAGGGTAGCCCACTGTAGGTCACCTGTTGGCACCAAGATGGAGAGTTGCATGTTTGTCCAAGCACAGTTCCCAAATGGCCCATTCCTGGCCCGGGTGGACTCTCCAGCTTGGCAGAGGACAGGTTATACTGCCCACTGCCTGTGTCCTGCTCTGTCCCCATGCTCTCTTCTGGTCTAGTGGTTCTCTGAGGTTCAAAAGAGGCCAGGCTAGGGTCTTGTACTAAGGAAATACTCACCTATGCGGCGAGAGGGAGTGGTGGCTTCCAGTGCTCTGAGCAGTTCCCCTCCCAGCTTCTTCACCTTCTCCAGATCATCAAGCATGGAGTAGGAGAGGTCCATGAGATAATAGAGATCAATGGGATAACCCGTGGCACGACGAAACTTCACCTCGAATGTAGCAGGCTGGCCTGCAGGACAGAGATACCACAGCCCAAACACCAGGGTCACTCTGCTGTGTTTCATACCTCGCCCCACCTTATCCCTCTCCTTGGAGCTTCCTGTCTTTAGGAGGAAATCAGGACGAAGCGTGGTGTGTACTGTGCTGTTGTGACCCTGAACGGATAGAAGACCAGCCCTGCTGCTGGGAGAAACTAATCTCTCATCCACCCTCTTCCAGGAAGGTGGCCCCAGTCTGGTTAACCCTCCCTCTGACAAACTTCATGTCTTCTTCAGTTCAGCCAACTTCCCAACGCAGCACTTCTCTCTCTCTGGTGCTCCAGTTGTGGACTGTAACTCAGCCTGTAACACAGCTCCTCTCGGCTTCTGCTCTGAGGAACATGCCCATTTCCTCTGAAAGAAACCTGCCTTCCTCCCCCTCATCTCTCTCCTCCTGTTACTGTCTTGTCTAGGATCCCCTGATACTCTGCTGGGGTCTGCAGGGAGCTCTTTCCTCCTGGTGGCCTCACGCTTGCTCCCATCACACAGGAGAGCCACGCTGGAGCCTGCAGAAGACCACAACTTGCCTCTCTGTTTGTGTCCCTTTATCACCAACTGTCTATCGCCTGCCAGCAATATGTTCCCCTCCGCCCCCTCCACCTCCTCTCACTTCTTCTTTAGAGTTCTCCAATCCTGTCTCTCCTTCTCAGACTACCTCCTAGATGAAGCTAAGAGCCGGATTTTCCACCTTGTCCTCCCTGAGTTGTCACTTGCTCTCACATCCTCACCTGGCTTCCCTGAGTTCTCATGTCTTTCTCCTTTCTTGCATCCTCCTCTCACAGAATCACAGAATGGTTGAGGTTGGAAGGGACCTCTAAAGATCATCTAGTACCAACCCTCCTGCTCAAGCAGGGAAACCTAGAGCACATGGCACGGGGTCAGATCCAGGTAGATTTGGAAGATCTCCACTCTTTACTCTCACCCTACTCCTGCTCAGTAGATATTCAGGGGAATACATGGCAAGGTCACCTACAGTTTGATTTTGTGTGCCTTCTACACATCAAAATACTGCTTAAGACAAATGTTAGAAATACCTAGACCAATTCAAACATAATTAAAACAAGAAAAATCAAACAGCAGTACTTTGGAGTGGGCCTACATTCTTTGCTTCCTTTCGGAGATAAACTGATGGAATTCCATAAACTGATGGAATGAGAGAGTTGAATTAAGAAAAAATACACTGAAAAGCAGTGGGAGAAGAACAGTGGGAGCAGAGGGAGGTGAAGACATGCGGGTGGGGTCCTGCTCACAGGAAAAACCATATGTAGTCAGACCCCCACACATCTGGATGATAGTGACAGAAATGACCTTGCTACGAAGTAGGGACAGCAACAGCTCTCAAATACCGCGTGAGATGTCTTAAACAAGCACCATGTTTTCTTTCCGATGACATAACTCACAAAAATTCTACATTCTCTCAAAAATATTGAAAAATATTTGGGGAAATGTAAAGTAAATTAAGGGCATTTCTCTGTAAGTTCTAAGACTTGTAATAATCTATGAGATTCCAATAATTTTATCACTCTTAACCTGCCTTTTTAACCTCTGTTTACCCCCAGACCTACTCCCTCTGTTTACCTTCAGGCCTACTTGACCTCTTTAGCCTCAGGACTACCTGACCTCTTTCCCCTCAGGCCTACTCGTCCTGTTTACCCTCAGGTCTACCTGATCTCTTTACCCTCAGGCCTACTCTCTCCCAATCTATGTTTTGTGTCAGACCATCTTCCCCATCCACACAAATTCAGTCACTGTCTCAAGGTGGATAACTCCTCTGTCTGTTCCAGCGCTTAACCTTTTCTCAGCCTTGGAGTGATCACTAAGTTCCCCTGCTCTGATGAACTCTTAGTATCAGTCACTTCAGTTCTGCATGAGTAACACGTGCAACAACTACTAGCCAGCTCTGGTTGCTACTCCGTGAAGACTGAGGGATCAGCTGAAAGGTCATTATGAAGCCAGGCAAACCATACCTGTCCTTAATTTCAGGTGCACTTGTTGGGGAGTCAGCTGTATCTTGTCGCTTAAAGCACTGGCTTTTGTCACTCTAATATCATTGATTGGAAACTCAATGTCGTCACGCGAGCATCCCTTCTGCTCCAACTGCTCTATGGTGTCACAGCGGATAGAGTCTGGTTCTCCAGCTTTGGTGAAGTTCTGCATGTTGTAAAATCAACAGGAAAAATCAGGAATGGGAGGAAAACAGTCATGTTGCTAGATAATCCCACTCCCAAACTGGGTCTGACACAGCTGTGAATTATTGATGGAAAAAGTGAGATTGTAGAGGTCCTGCCTGTCAGGTCTGTCTTGGCCCCATCTACCAGGTAGAGCATGAAAGGCCGTTTTGCTTTTAAAGAGCAGGTAAGCAAGCACTAGCATCTGGCAGAGGGCAGATGGTTGCTCCTGCTGCCTACCAAATGGTCACGGGTGCTGGCATGGGCACAGGGGCCACAATCTCCCTCCTTTGCAGCTTGCAGAGCCTTGGGTCACTCTCTCCGGACCTAAGCAAGATGGGAGAGATGGGAAAGACTGGCTCATTGACACTAGCAGAACTCTGCCTCCAGAGCTGCTGGGGCATGACACTGAGGCACAAGCTGAGATGCTCTCCTCTCTTGTCACCACAAGGCACGGTCCCGTTAATGGAGCAGGCAGGGTAGATGCCCTGTGGTAGCTGTCCACTGGATGCTGATGGCATGAGAGGCTACGCAGACCTACCAGCTTCTTGCACCAGGCACAGCCAGGGCCAGACTGGATGCAGTCATTGCACGTCCCCACCTTGGTCTTGGTGCATTCCATGGCAAAAGCTGAAAGGGAGACAAAACAAAGACATCTTGCTGGGGCACCCCTAGAGAGACCCAGTCCACACTGGTGGCAGCCACAGGATGCTCTGACACCCAGCAAGAAGCACGATATTGTCCTACTGACCTGAGCTCACTCTGCCTATAACCTCCCATGCCCTTGTAGCAGGCCATATCAGAGCCCACACCAGCATTTCTATCCTTTGGCATCTGAGGGGCAATATGCCACCTTCCAGCCTTCCATGTCATCTTCGGAGTCACATTCACACTGTTGTCTTTGGTCTTCTCCCCCTCTACCACTGTTTTACTGTCCACATAAAGTGCTGAGAGGGAAGATGGCAAGGAAAGCCAGGACTCACCTGTTGGCAAGACCAGCAACACCCAGGTCACCAACAGCTGCTGGAGGTAGCAGTCACGGGGCATTTTCTGCAAGACAAAAAGCATCCTTGTGACAGCCCAGTGCATGATCTTCAAGTCCCTGATGGAGGTGGAAGACCAAGAGCTCCAACTGAAGTACTTTGGAGAGACTAGTCAACGTAGCTGGGCATGTGAAAGCGCTCCCACGCCTTGGACAGCCCTCTGGTCTCCCCTGCTAGTCCTACAGGTCACCATGCCATCTGAATGACCCTGCCCAGCCATGACTTCCATAAAAGATATAAGACTTGTGTAAAGGATGAAATATCCTGCTTGTTTTCTTTTGTTCTCATCCCAGTTCTCTCTCATTTCTCTCTCATTTGGGACCATAAAGCTTCCAAACCGCCTAACAGCTAAAGCTAGGACAGCATATCAGGGAAACACCACTCCTCCCTCCTCTGCTACTGGATAGAGAGGGAGATCGTGGTTGAATAGGTCTGTGGGCTGACTCAGGGTGGCAGCTCTCCTGTACTCGCAAAAATAAGTTGTTCTGCAGCTAAATATAGCTCCTAGACTAAATGTGGATGTCAGTAAAGCAAGAAAATACACTGTATCTGTACCCATTTAGCTAAACTGCTACAAAACTTGATGTATTGCTCATCTAGACTCTTTATACATACATGCACACTCATATATAAATTTATTTAATAAATCGCAGTTTTATCAATTCTCATTTAATAGTTAATGTAATTATTTACTGAATAATATGTTTATATATATTATAAATAGTGTTGGAATATGTCCAGTGGCAAATTTAGGAATCAAAATGACTAACAGAAGCATTTATAGATCCTGTTTTTTAGTTAACTAGCATACATTGCTAGGTAACTAGATATGGTAAATGGTGAAAAATATATTTAGTATTCATCTCCACCCCCAAAATGAGCTGAACCAGTCAAGAAAGGTTAAAATAATGGAAATACTCTTTCTTCCTCTGCAGAAAGTCTTGCCGCTCTGAAGGACGGGTGACAGATTTCAGTGCCAGCTGAATTCGGTGCTGCGATTTCAGCTGGGACATTGCCTTTGCACACCTGATGTCTTCCACGATAAACCGAAATTGCTTGGATATTATTTTTACATTGAATGTGAGTGGTTGCAATAGTGGTGGCAATGGCTGCAAAAAATGAGAGTAAATTTAGACCTTAACTCGTCAGTACTTCTGTCTAGCTACTGTCATTTTGAAAGTGAAATACGTGTTTCAGAGTTGATACAGGTGACTCTGGGGTTGCTGTCTCAGGCTCTGAGCAAGGGTGTCGCTGCCCGCGTGCCCTCTCCTTCAGCAAAGGCAGCTGGAGGCACGTGGGATTTTCTCCAAGCTCTCAGCTGGGCTGTGAGCACTCCCCTCCCTTTGGGCACCCGCTGCTGGTGTGAGGGCCAGGCCTTGGCACCGGCAATGGCATTTCCACCAGCGGGATCCAGGCTGCCGAGGGGTCTTTGTGGTCGCCCGCCGGCACAGCCACCCCTCTTGCCTTCGCGCCACAGCTGCGACTCCCCGGCGCCGAGATCGCGCTCAGCTGCCCCACACGGGCTGCGCTTCAGGGGCTGTCGCAGGGTGTCCAAACCGCGCAGCACTTCCCTGCCTGAAAGAGGAACTCCCCTAGCCGGCTGCCCTGCCGCGGGCGCTGCGAGCGCTCCCGCTCCCAGCTCCCAGCTCGGAAAAGGGCCCTGGGAGTCCCAGAGGGAAAGGTGGGGAGCCCGCTGGCGCTAGCCCGGCTCTGAAGGAGGCTCATTCCCGCAGGGGCAACAGGGCTAGAGCTGGCAGGGAAGCGTCAAGCTTTTGTCGCTGAAGGAAATAGTGCAGTTTTGAATCCGTACTGAGCTTTGCACGACTACTTTCTTTATTGCCTGTGGCTTTGCCAAGATCCGATTTCACCAGTTTCACAACCCTCCATTCCATTCTCCTCCCCTAAAACAGGGAAAACAAAAAGCAAACGTGAGGGGAAGCATAGGGACAACACGGGTTTCCCTCCCATCAAACAGGAAAAAAAGCCATCCAGGGTTTCCTCATTGTTATAGGGGCACAAGAGCCTCCATGTGCAGGTGGGACACATATGCCACAGGGCACAGGTGATCTGTGTCCTAGGAATGCCAGCATCCTCCTGTCTCCTTGTGCAGCAAGGCAGAGGCTGGGGAGGCTCTCTCCAGCAGCACTGTGCAGGCTTCAGCCTGCTTGCATGGCTAGTAGCAGACTGGCGCTTGCACACGAGTGCCACGCAGGGAAGAAAGACGGGTCTGTATCATGTCCTGCTCTGGGTAGGTGGACCAAGATGTGATGCCCTGGCTGTGGGGTCTGGGGCCAGGGGGCTGTGGAGGTGAGTGCACAGACCCTACAAGTGCAGGGAAGGGCTCCCAGCATGGCCCTGCAGGATGCCTCCAAGCACACCAACCGTTTGCTACCCGGAGTCACCACTCCTGCTATTATGCTAGTGTTTTAAAGCACGATAGAGATGGTTATTCACAAACATTTTCCTAGTGCAAGTTGTCCTAGCTGCTCACACCCCAAGAGTGCCCTAGAAGATGTCTTCTGAGCCCAGAAACTCATGCTATCCATACAGGTGGCTAAGTTGTTTTCAGGGATCACCAAAGATGCTGGTTGCAAAGTGAGCAGAATGCAGCATCCCAGGCTGTTTGTGGGACATGCCACAGGTCTGTTGCTCCCATTTCTAACGTGCTGAGGCAGGAGCGAGTTGGATTTTAGAGCTGTTTGCTCAGCTCTAAGGCTAATATGGCCCCCTCAGTGTGCACATGGAACAGTGTTTTTGTGATGGTGTTTATGAAATCATGTTAACCCTGTTGCGTCTTATGAGGGAATTCTCTGAGCACAGTCAAGAAGAGTGGTGTCCCAGCAGAGCTGTGACTGTCCTTACGGCACAGACTCAGTCAGTAAGAAAAGAGGAATACAATGAACACTGCCCTTTTCAGAAGTAGACACAACATGAGACAAATAGATCATAGGTTTTGAAATAGCTCTTAGGTTGCCCTGAGCTATAAACAAACACTCCCTGGTTCCCAGCAGACTTCAGTCCTCTGCCCTACCCCGCCTATGACTCTGCGAAACAGAGGCCTCAACAGCTACCAACCTCAACCACTTTGTGTAAAAAGGAAATGAGAAACCATCGGAAGGCGTTACGGCCAAACCAGTATATATGGCCACTCAGATCTGCTTCAGAGGCATAATGATACATTTTTAGCTCATTGGCCATTGTAAGATACCTCACAGATAAATAACATTGAAGGTCAAGAATGATCCTGGTCAGATGTAGAGCATCTTCCTTCAAAAAAATGTCTTCCTCCTGAGGGTAGCAGTTGCACTCTCTGAGCAGGAGGAGTCTAATAAATAGATTAACAGAGAGGGAGGGAGGAAGGAAGGGAGATAGATAAGTGTCATGTTCTCTCACAGCCCAGAACCTCATGCTGTGGTGCCTGGTCACAGCCAGCCTCTCACAGCTAAACTGAGCCCTTCTTTCAGAGGCACCTCCTGGGAACTCAGCTCCTCACATAATCCATCATACCGTCTAATGAATTCTTAAGAGCATCAGCTATCATCACAGTTGAAAAGTCTCACTATCCTCTAGTCCGCATGGGTCTGGCTCCACCTCCAGCCCGTACATCCAGATCACTGAAAAAGCTCCAAGATCAGAATTCTTTTGCCTCTTTGGATTCTTACGTACCATAATCTAACCACCGCCTCAACATCTCCTTCTTAAGCTGAAAGGTTGAACAGCCCCAGTCTTCCACTGTAATGCTTCCCAGTAGCTACTGAAACTACTATTTATTATTCAATTTGTTGTATTTACAGTTTTTATTTGTTATTGAGTGCTGCTTGTACCTGAGTTTCAGGGTCACTGGGTGGGGAGTTTTCAGCTCAATCAATTTGCTACTTAGCATACTAACACAGCACCAATATTTGCCTAGCTATCTAGTTCTTTGTTAGTTTTCTAAAAGACACAAAATACTAACAGCAGTAACTCAGAGATCTCCCTTCAGGCCTTTTAAGAGTATTGAGGGCAAGTCATGTGGTTCTGCTAATTTAGAACAGCACTTGCTGATTAACACCTGTAATTCCCTGGCCAGAGATAGTCTCCTAGTCCTGCAGTAGCCACAGCTGCTGGCTTCAAGCTAAAATAAATGCTGATTTCTTTGCCCTTTCCTGCTGTGTTAACAGCAAATTTACCCTCCCCACCTTCATAAATGCTACTAACAGAGGTTTTTTTTTTTTGACATAAGTATTCTGAGATGGTTTGGGAAATTTTCCACCACTTGGTGGTCCACAGTTGATTAGAAACCCCGCAGGCCTGGGGCTGCAGAGAGTGCTGTGATGCTGTATGGCTGCAAAACCCTGTGAGCGACAAGAGAAGGGACTTGGTATAACAGCTTCTCTGCAAGTCAGAACAACTCACGCTGAGAGAAGGGAAGAGCAAAGCTTCCCACACAGCTCCCTTGCCTTGTTCCCTGTAGCAGTCATTTGATGGATGCTGTCAGTGTGGGTAAGTAGGCTCCAGCACTTCCACGAACGGTTGCCCAGAGATGCCTGCTGCTACTGAAGTGGTTCTTTTCTTTGTTTTCACAGATTAAATACTACTTTAAAAGGTGAAGTAAAGCCCTGTACTTATTCCTCTGCTGCCTTTTTGTTGTTGTTTCCTTCCGTCCTGTGTGTGTAAAGCTGACCTAGCTGTGGTTGAAGTTGAGCTGCTGTGGGATGAAGGTATCTGGGGGAGGGAGATGGAGCCGGGAGTTGCTTTGTAGAGATGTGGGAGGTTTGAAGACTTCTCTTCATGTGAAAGGACTCACCTCCCTGAGCTCAGGGTTTCACCCCTCAGGGTCTGGCTGCTCTGCTAATAATAATAATAGAGTAGGTATAAAAGGAAAAAAGTTCTTTGTTCACAATAGTTATTTCCTGCTGTGGTGCACAGTGGTTGTATCTCTCTACTGCTTCTTATTGGGATGTCTCATGCCAGCTTCCTCCCTCAGATGGAAGTTCAGGTCTGGAGCTGTGCACAGGTATGTGTCTGGCTTGCATAAACCTGCAGCTTCTTTTATAGACAGGGATTAAAAAATCTGCCCGTTCAGACTGTGAGGACAACACATGGTCTGGATGAGCTCCTCTAGGTTTCTGTGCCCAAGATTTCCAAGTTGCAGTGCCAAAATCATAGGGCAGTGGTGAGACTGACACCCTGTTAGACCCCATGTTGACTCTTGATGTACCACGCTGGAGGTAAAAGAGAACAAATAGACAGGCATAACTGGACTAAAAAAACCTCCCAAACCTCAGAAGTATAATGGGAACCTTAACACATGCTCAGTTCTGGCTGCAATTGATTCTTCTCCTGTAGGGTTTGTTTTGTGGGTTGGATTTCAGTGCTTTTGTAATCTTAAAAGGGTTTCTTTTCCCCATACAGGAATGTAAGTGAACCCTGATGCTACAGGAGAACAACAGAAGAAAGCTTGCTGCTGTGGAAGGAAATTATTCACTGTGGTGTGGGTAGATGTGTGCGTATGCGATGCAGGGAGATTTTTTCAAAGGGAACAGATTGTGCTTCTGCATTTGTCTACCTCCTTGTAGTCCTTTCTCTTTGATTACCTGCACTAGCAGTTCAGACCTGGCCCAGCCTGGCCCCAGCAGAATTTACTCCAACCCCTTTTGCAATCTCTCCTTTGCTCGGTCCTGCCTGGGCCTCTACTGCGCTGGCCACGCAGGCCCCTTAGCTGCTCCAAGCAGCTTTTCCCTAATTCCTTGGCAGCCTCTTCCTTTGCATGTCCTCACGCAGTGCTGGAGCTAGGAGGCTGTGGCCACTGCTGACAGAGCACGGGGTGTTTGCCAACGAGCAGAGCCTGCCCGAGGCCTGTGGTGAGCAGGGAAGGGGCCTGGGGGCTGCAGGGCTGCATCCTGCCCTCACCTGCTCGCTCTCCGCTCTGTTCCCTTACATGGAAACTCTTCCCCCGGATGTGGTCTGTCTGGGTTCTTTTTATGTAAAATGAGACAAGGCTTCTTCCTAGCAGAGGATGTTGGAGGACAAGGGGGCCAGTTCAGCCCCCCGCCCAGGCAGGGAGCTGGCAAATGGTCCTCCCTCCTGGCCTGGTGCAAGGGAGCAGGGCGGCAGAGCTTCACACCTGCCTTCGCATCAGAACTGCCCTGTCACTGACCCGCTTCTGCCTGAGGGCTTTCCTCAAAGCAGTCCCAGTCCCATCCAACGTGGTCATTGCGCTTTTGGCTTTCAGGAGCCAACTGTGCAATGTCCCAGGCCCAACATTGTCTGGTCTTGCTGTGGGTTTATCAACAACTCCTAGAAGAACTTTGCCTCCGGGCAGATGGGCAACACTGAAACCCACATTTCGTTGTGCTGCTGCTTTTCCCAGCTCCTCGCTGAACCAGAGGTTGGGCAGCACGAAGCAGCCAAAGGGTGGACATGAGATGCCCGCCAGCACCACTAGTTCCCAGGGCCAGTCAGCAAGCATGGCCTCAGCTGGGACGGCGCTTGGCTGTGCTCACCATGGACCCCAGGGCACCCACAGCCATGTGCTGGAGTGGGACACGGATGCTGAGCCCTGCTGAGTGGCAACTGAAAGCAAGAGGAGGACAAACACTATGAGAGATCAGGGAGAAAGTGAATGATGGAGCAGTGATGCACAAAACCAGTCAAATGGGTGCTGTGGTGGCAAAGCAGGGTGTAGAGGCTAGGGGGAGAAGAAGCATCCTTAAAACATCTGCACCTGAATCATCACATATCAAGAAGTCATGGAAACCTGTAGCCTGAAGCAGTAAGGAGGGATATGTGCAATTGCTTCCGTGTTCACAGAAACCAAGGAAATTTGCCTGTGTGATGAATGTCTGGGACGGTGGTGTTGCTTTGCAGGGAGCCCTTTGGAGAAGCCACTAGGGAGCCTGAAGGGTATTTAATTTACCGAGCCCCTCTCATTTGCTGTGTTGTATGAATGTGGCTCGGATGTGAAAAGACGTTCCCAAAGTGTTGGCAAGATGGAAGATCCTAAAGTGACCTCGGAGGAAGCAGGTGGGGAGTAAAGCCTGTACGTCCTGTCACTTGCAAGGGAGTTGTGCTCAGTGGAGCCCAGGTCCGAGCAGTGGCACCAAGTAACTTGCTACACACTGGGACCTCCTCAAGTCCCTGCGATCGGGCGGATGCGACAGATCAGGACGGGTTTCTTTCCAGCGCTGAATTTATACAGAGGAAATGTTGACCCTTGCAACAACCTCTCTGCTACAAAAAATAGAGGAGCACCAAAAAGAAGAGCTGGGTCTTGTAGCCTTTTAGCCACAACCTTCCTTTGCTGCACTGCTCAATATCAGTATTTTCTTGCGAAAGGGAGGGCTGCAATCTCACAGTAGGTCTGAGGAAGCCTCCTCGAGCGCTGGCGTCACCCGCTCGCGGTGCTGAGGAGCTGCCCGCTGCAGTGCCGATGCCCTGGCGCTGCGGGGTGCTTCCTCGGAGCCCCGCTGTCCCCACGCGTCCCCGGCACAGTGCCACCGCGCTGTGACAGGGCCTGGGCCCCACCGCAAGCGTGCGGCGCATGCCTTGCCCTGCGCGGCCCGGCTCCGGCGAGGGGTGGCCCTTACCACCACTGGCCACTGCCTCTTTTTTTGCCCAGTTGTGCAATGCCGATGATCCCCATAAAGCCAGCCAGCCCTACCCAGCCTTTCTTCTGCCCGAGTCGCTGATATGCCAGTGCTTACAATATATCACGCGGTGTGGATGTGCGTGCATGGCTCACAGACATATGTATGCATGCAGACATCTGTGTCTGTACATCCCTACCCAGGGCCTTGGGGGTCTGCCTGCATCACCGATTCCCATCTCCCCTCGTCACTGGTGTTGATGTCCTGTGGCACTTGTCATAGATCAGCCAGGATCTATTTACCCAAATATGCCTTGCTGAGTCCTGTTCTCTTCTTCTAGGCACAAATGGTGGCAACATGGACAAGGGTCCTGCAGGAGGATGGAGCTTGAAGAACCTCTGTGGCAATTCCTACGCTTCCACTGCAACCTCTGGTCCGGCCACAGGTTAGAAAGTGGGGCAATGAATGCTCAGGATCCCTCGCCAAACTGCCAGCAGTGAAAGGCTGCTTGGTTTTGAGATATGTTTGCCTGGGGAGCATTTTCTTTCCAGGAGCCCCAGGGCACTTAAGGGAAGGGACCGTGGGATGAATGTTCCCCAGTGCGCTTTGCAAGCCTCCTACAGCTCTCAAACCTGAGTCTTGAGTCAAGCTCTGGGTCTTTCTGGATACTTAGGAGTGGTGATGCCCATTTCTCACATCTGCAGCTGCTTTTTAAATGGCAGGAGCCTTGCAGCCTCCACCCAGCAAGCCCCACCTGCCCCTTGAGCGAGGAGGGGTATGGAGCAAGCTGGGCTGCTCATTCCCAACGCCACGTATGTGCCAGGCAGCCTCCTACCTGGGCATCAGCCCCAACTGATGGTTGTAAGTGCCAGGAGAGCTCGACGTGCAGCCTGGGGCTCTAGCCAGGTGCCACCTTGGCTGCAGTGCCCTCCTAGCCCAGGGCACCACACGGGAATCGCTGCCTGCGGATCTCAGTGCCAAGTTGTTCTGTAGCAACAGGAGATGTCACTACTGTATTCTCCAGCCTCTTGGACAATGTGATGAGTTATTTGTTTCTCAGAGAAACTAAGTTCTGTACCATGAGCTTGTGCACCGTGAGATCATTTGTGATAGAAATAGCAGTGGGATGGAGGGCAAAAGGGCAAAACCACTGTGCAAAGCAGGATGTGAGAAACAGGGTCACACAATGTAACACAGAGAGCTTTTGCACACTCTTCGTAAGTCATATGTGTCTGTAAGGCTACGGAGTGAGACACCTCTGTGAACCCTCACACGTTTGCTTTTCATCTGCCTGAGAGGCTGGGGGTTGGGTCTCTGGTGCTTTCAAATGCACTAAAACCAGCAGTCTGCAAAGTCTTAAACAGCTTGGTGCTAAAATTAAGAGTTTTTTTTTTTTTTTTTTTTTTGGCTTTTCCATTACAGTGGGCCTACATTTCATGTACCCTGAAGTTCTTCTTTGCTGTGTTAGAGAGGGAAGTCTTGCCCACATAAAGGAGACTTTGCCAAGCGCTTTCCCTTGCCCAGGGTTATTTTGGCTGCGGTGGCCTGTCATCTTCCCAGGCTCTGCCAGGTGCCAGCTCCAGGGCACCAGTGTCCCCAGCACAGGAGGCCTAACCCCTTCCTGCTCTGGATTTTAAACTGCTGTCATCACATAATTAGGTATCTGGTGAAGGGCGGGAAGAACAAGGGGCTCATCCCCTTCTCTAGCTCTTTCTCCAGGGCTCATGTAGGCTAAGGCTCCCTATTTTAGCAAGTCTTAGTGCATCATAAACCTGGTGTCAGGCCTGGGTCGCAGGGGCACTGTCACTGACCCATTCTGACAGCACCGCTGGGTTCGCTCCCAGGTACAAGATGCAATGGAGGAAGGATCTGCATTTTTTGGCGTTGGGGTTGGGCCCCGACTGTGCCCGATGTCCTCCTCACTGCCCTACATGGCACATAGGACCTTGGGGAAGGTCCCTGTGTGTGTGCTGGTACATCAGACAAGCCCCAGCGTGGGAGGTGACACCGAGACCGAGCTGCACGGCGGCTGGAGCCCCACGGTGCTGGTGCCTGCTGCTGCGCCCCGACACGAGCGTTGGTTCCTTGTTCCGCTATGAGCCGCTACATCCTGCGGTTGCTTTGTGGGTATCTGCACACTGGTGTCAGAGGGAGAAGCACCACGTGTTCATTCTCAAGAATACAGAACCCCGCCAGGACACTGTGAGGGCACCTATCACCCGTAGATGCCCCCAGAGCTCTCCCAAGCGCGGGGTGGCTCCTCCTTTCATCACAGCAGGAAGGGGAGGGTGAAGTGGGGCTGCTCTAAAGCCAGATCAGGACGGGGCTGTCGCCAGTTCCTTCGTGGTGGTTGACTCCAGCCCACTGCTCCTGTACCCACTGGCGCTCCTGTCCACCCTAGCCCTTTCCTCCAGCTGTGCTCGTGGACATCAGCCCCATGGACCATGCGCCCTGCACGGCTCTGACTGTCCTAGTCAGCTATTTCCATCCGTGCTCAGGGATGCAATGAGAACATCTCAGGTTAGAGCAACCAGTGAGTTACACCCTCTTTATTTTGCTTTCCAGACCTACAAGAGGGTGATGAAGATGCTCTGGGGGCCTGGACATCCCCCACTCCAGTAGTGATCTGCAATTCCAGGCTCATTTCTACATCCTAAAGCAAAAAAAAATACAGAGCAGACAAACCTATCTTTGTAAAGGTTGTATTAGGCCAACCTTTGGTTTGAAGGAGTAAGGAATGAGCTCTGTGGTGATGTGGTGGGCTCCGATAGACATCTAAGGACTTAAGGGACTGCTTCTCAAGAGATTAGATAAAGACTTTTAAAAAATTCATAGGTAATCCCATCAAGACACAAACTTCCTTGACCCTCAACTGCCTTGGAAGAAAAAGGAATGTTATATTCACCTTGTATCAGGCTGTCTCCTGGTCTCTGGTGCTTCAGGCGGCAGCAAAAGTTGGTCTCAGCCAGCTCTTGAGTTCCTCCTGCTCGGCTGGAAGAAGCAGGCAGTCATCAGAGCTCTGCAGCACACTCTGATCTTCCTATTTCTGCTATAGTGGCGGCTGGTGTTAGAAAGGAGGAAGTCAAAGAAAGTGGTGGATGTGGGCGGGCCAAGAAAGAAAAAAGCAAAAACCCAAGCAGCCTAACTAACTCTAGCCAAAGCCTTTTTTCTGTCCTGTAGTGTTTTCTGCTGTATGATTTGAGCAGCAGATGCCCCCATGCTTCAACCCACTGCAGAGCATCTGGTCTCATCTCCATGTGTTAGTGCCACTGGGACTGGGCTATGGGGAGGGGTAAAACCCAAGTTACCACAGAGCATCCTGCCCCAGGGCGATGGGTGTTAACCTTCTCCAGGCCACATCCCGGGGCAGGGAGAGCCCTTGTTGCTGCAGCCATGTCCTGCCGTGGACAGGTGGTGGCTGGAGCCAAGTTGTGTGATGCTGTTGTGTGAGCTCTCTGTGCAGCATCACCTCAATGTGGCTGGGAAAGGGCCCGCTGCTGGGCCAGGCCCTGGGTGGGCCAGCCCCAGAGGAGATGCTGAGTACAGGCTGCAGAGCAGAACCTGGCCTGGTAGGGCTTGGGACAGCCTGTGTTGCAACGTCCTGAGCTGGGATGGGTGTCCCTGGGCTCTCTGGATGGGCCAGGTTGGGTCAGGGTGACCACACAGCACAGTTGGTGGGAGATGGTGAGGAGCACTCATGGCTGTGACAGCACCGAGAACGTTGCTGAGTCTGCAAATGTCTCCTGGGGCTTTTGCACTTTGGCCACATTGAGGGTCTGTCCTCAGGGAGCACAAACTGACTGCTAAAGCTCTACATAGCCGGGCCTTGCCTAGCCAGAGCCTCACAGTCCCCCCGGGAATCGGTAGCTGGGCGAAGGCCAGCGGGACGCCCGGCAGATTCACGTTCCTGGCTTCATTCCTGCTCTGTGGCAGAGGGCATGGGGGCAGCCACATGCCCCTCACAGCCATGGGGAGAAGCCCAAGGGGCATCTCCTGGTGCTTTCCTCTCCCGGCATTTTGCCAGCATCCAAGGCAGGGTGCTCAGCGCAGCACAGCCGCCCCACGCCAGCCTCGGTGAGGGCTCCTACAGCAAACACTTCTCTCTGCTGGTTTGAATCTTTCATGGCTCTGATATGGCCCTATCTCGTTCCTTGGAGAGGGGAAGCTGCAAAATGGTTAGTCTGGGAGCTATTTCTAGCTTCTGGCTGCAGGGAGGAGAGAGAGACGTCTTTCCCCCCATGGTTTTTGTTTCGTTCTGCTTTTTCTGTCTCAGAGCGTCTTGTTGAGCACAGCAGAGCTGGGCAAGGCTGCGAGTGCAGCTCTGGCTGGGACAGAGCTCAGGTCGTGGAGGGCTTTTTTTGCTCCTTTTTTTTTTTCTGGATTTTGTTGTGCACACTGTGATTATGACTCCCAAAACACCCACAGCAATATTTCCCCGAGCAGAGAGGAACCGGCTTGTGGCAAATATCTTTAATCTCCATTAGTTCACCAAAATCAGCAGAGCTGTTTAAAAAACATGTGGTATCTTAGATTTGTGGAGATAATTAATGGGAAACTCTTGTTATTTGCTTTGTAGCTTTAAACTACAGCAGTGGTTTCTGTTAGTCTTTCAGGAAATCAGCAAGGACCTGTTTCAAAATCGTATTGAATGCTGTAACATCTCATGCAAGGTGTGTCTGTTAAATAACAAATGTATTTTGGTGCACTAGTGTCTTGCTTCAAGCAAATTAATGTTTAACAACTGTAATGCGTTATATAACATTTATGCAGTGTGGCTGTCTTCCCGTAACTGGGTTTATCTTTCTCGGAGCTCTCAATAGCAAGCAAAGAAAATCACAACCTTGGAAGGACATTTCTGAGCTGTGGTGAATGATGGATGTGTTCCCGTTTCCATTAAGGCAGGCTTCTAGAGAACTCTGAGCAGGTTTCTCTGCTGCTCTGCCTCAAGATTATCTTAATACCATGTTCGTAAATGGAGAGGATCATATACATATATAAATATATATATATATATAGCTGAACTGAAGATAGGACTAAGAGCCCAAGGACAAGTCTTCTACATTGTGGTTTCACCTCCAAATTGCTCGGTATATGGTAAAAACATGGACAGCTCAGCCAGCAGCTGCCCAGTACCCCCTGCCCTGGAGAGGGTGGACCGGAATGGATTAAGCTGGTAGAAATGGGACAGCTTCCTGACACTTTTGCTCCTGACACTCACAAATGAGATGTTGTAATTTTTGCTTTTGCATTGAGTAAGGCGTGTGTTACTCCTCACTAGGCTGCTATTCTGGCTCCTAGAGTTTCCTGTGTCCACTGCTTCTGTCAAGCTGTTCTGCTTCTGGCCCAAAGTAATTCAGAAACTGCTGACCTTCTTTGAGCAAAATGACTCAAAAAGTTCAGAAGTCTCCTGTGCTGGAAGCTGCATCCATGCTAATGGGCAGTACTAGGACACGGGAGCAGAAGGACTCCAGGAGTGGGCATAGGGTAGGTCCTTCTTGTGTAACACTGAGGCTCACTATTGTTTTCTCCATCCCCCCGCTAACTGTTCCAACTGTTCTCCTACAGCTTTGGCCTGGGGCTGATATTCCACAGCAAAGAACTGCCCTCAATAATTCCCAGGAGAACCTAAGTCCCACCAAGCATATCAGTGGTACACCCTTAGCCCAGGCTGTTCACTGTGTTATCAACCAGTGAATAATTGTCTGATTGTCTGTGTGCCAGAAGATACCCAGGCAGAGGTGGCCTAGGGCTGTTCCCCAGCATCCAGCCTCTCCCAGGGGCTTTGCTACCTCCCAGAATAGCTGGGAACCACGTACGGCGCAGGGCTTTTATTAGATCCTTTTTTAATTTTAATTTCACTGGAGTGGATTCATTTTTCTTTTCCTCTTCCGAGCAGGGCTGACCACAAGACTGTCGTGGTTACTTTTGCAGAAGGTCCCTTGAGCAGCCGTGGTGGAAGGCAGGGCCTGTACCCTGCTCAGGATGAAATCAAGAGCTGTGTCTTCAGGTGTGTGTTGTCTGACCAGCTGCTCACAGAAGTAGTTGATTTTGGTGACCATAAAGTGTTGTTTTGTTGCTGTGCTCCCTGCCTATGACAGGATGACTCAAGTTTTCCCAGTGTTATTTGCTGTTCCTGACAAATGTTAAATATCCCCCCGTGTGTCCCAGTCAGTGGCTTAATGAACAGTTGCTGGGGGTATGGGCCATGGTGGCTATGAGATCTTCATCCTTGCAGACATTCAGAGTGTGCTCGGACACAGTCCTGAGCAACCTGCTGTAATCAGACCCGCTCTGAGCGAGGTTTGGACTTGCAGTGGTCTTTTCCCATCTCAGTCTGTGATTCTGTCACGGCTCAACATTACACTTTTAAAAGGGCTGGATGTTGTGCTCTTCACTGGGTCTTGCTAAAGTTGAGGCTTTGCAGATCACCTTCTTCATTCTGCAAACTTTTAGCATGGTGTATAGAGATAGAGGTGGTTGTGAGCAGGTACCTGACCTGGACTTCGCATCCTTCCAGGTAGCATAACCTCCCCAGGAACCTCTCTCCCTCATTTTATGTGTCACCAGCTCCTCCCTACTCCCCTCACTTGGCATGACTTGCTGCCTTCTCACTCTGCCAGATTGCTGTGCTGCCCATGCATACCCATAGAAACCAAATCTCTGGGAGTTTGTGAGGACACTGCTGCGAGCGGAAGAGGAGACAAAGCCAATGTAGAGTCATGAAGGGTTCGCCTCTGCTGGTCTTCCCAGTGGGAGCAGCTTGATTTTCCCAGGACGTGCACTGCCTCACACAGGTCAAAAGGCAGCACTGCTGTCTTGGCTTCACTTTTTTTTTTTTTTTTTTTCTTTCTTTCTTGTCAATGTTTCTAGTGCTGCTTTCAAAAGGTGAAAAGCAGCTGCTGTTGGTGTGTCCACGAGTCACCACTTGGCAAACACTCACTCAAAGCAGGGCTGAACCAGGGCCTGGGAAAGGAAAAGGGAACTTAGGATATTTCTGAATTCCCTTGAAGTGCCTAGGACTATGAGTTTGATCAGATAAGTGCCTGGGCTGCCCAGGGAAGTGGTGGCATCACTTCCTTGTGTCTCTGGCACAAGGGAGTCACTGTCCCTGGCAGTGTTCAAGAAATGCCTAGATGATGCACTTAGGGATGTGGTTGAGCAAGCCTGGTGTCAAAGGCTCTATGGTTGGACTCCATGATCTTAAAGGTCTTTTCCAACCATAATGATTCTATGATTCTATTGTGAGAAACCTGTCTTCATTTAAGAAACTATTTACTGGAAAGTCCTGAGGCCAATGGCAGAGTAGAGAACAAAACCAACAAACCAACAACAACCCCCGCAAAGGAATGAGACCCCTGCAAAGCGCTGTCCCAGCGCCTCCGAGGAGCCCCATGTGCCCGGGGGGAAGTGAATCTGTGGCAGCCGTGGGTGTTTGAGCAAGAAGGGCAGGGTTCGGGGGCGAGCGCTGTCACAAGAGGCTGTTTCCTAACACCAGCCACACGTTCTATGGAAGTCTTGCAGGAAGCTGTGACTGCACAAGCAAGGATGTCACTATGAGACTATGTGTCACGAATGGCAGAATGGCTTTCCCGGGTCTTGCCTTCAAGGACTCATCTCTAAGCGGCCCAGTCTGTCCAAATGTTCTTCATCTGGGGGCCTTGAACAACCCCACAGTGCAAAAGAGAGACTTTAACAAATTAAGAATTTAATTAAGAAATGTTTTTTATTATTATTCGCCACAACTTGGGGCAAGGCCCTCCTCTTGGATGATCAAGCCAGCCTCTGATCCAGCTCACCAAGACAGAGCAGGGCAGAACTACTGGCCCACGGTACTGTGGCCACACATTGTGAGGTGACACTTTGGGGAAGAAAGGTGCCATTTCCCAGCTGCCAAGTTTGCAGGGATGAAGGAGTGATGAGAAAAGAGCTCAGATGCGCACGGAAAGACCAGGCGGGTCCTTCAGCTAGTCCTTAAAACGCCAGGCCTCTGCAAGCAAAGCTCATGAAGGAAAACACTGAATCTGGGGAAACGTTTGATGTCAAACTGAGGAGCGCTTGCCAGCGGGACAGCGGGAACAGCGAGGTCAGCAGGGCAGCGAGGCCAGCAGGACAGCGGGCTCCTGCCACAGGCAGCTGCTGCCACCAGGCTGCTCCACTCAGGGCCAGCTTTGGAGCAACCAGCTCCCTGGCCCGGCGTGGGCACGGCGGCGTGTCTAAAACGTCATCACTCCGCTTCAGAGTTAACACGTGGGGCAGGACCACGGCGCGCCCCAGAGGCGTTTCCCGCCAACGGCCGGCGAGCGGGGAACGCGGCGCGGCGGGAGGCGTCCCCGGGGGGACGGCTAAAGGCGGCGGCACAGGGCGGCCGCGCCCCCTTCCGCTTCCCTTGCCGGCCCGCCATGGTGGGCAAGGCCCGGAGGCGGCGGCCTCTGCACCAGGCGGCGCCGCGGCCCGAGCCCGCCCGGGAGCTGCCCGGCCCCGGCCCCGGCGGCGGCTGGAGCGCGGCGCCCGGCAAGGTCCCCGCGCGCGGCCGTTGCGGCCGTTGGAGGCGGCGGTTGAGGGGCGCGGGCCGGTGGCGCCGGTTATCGGTGGCCACGGGCTCGTCATGGGTGGAAACGGCCTTGGAGGTCGTGGAGGCCAACCGTAACCCCATCGCCACCGTGCCCGTTAGCCGTGTTGAACCAGTGGCGCTGTGTGGAGGGACAGGGTTGTTCTGCTCTCCTTTCACGTGTACGTCTTCCTTCCCAATTCCTTGTTGGGGCTGTTGCAACCCATTTTCTCAGCCTCTCAAGGGATATTTTTAAGAGAGTGCAGCAGGCCGATGAGCCTAATGGCTGTTTGGCTTCATCGGTGACCTTTTTTTAAGACCTCCTAAGCATATTGTCGTTTGCCTTTACGGGAAACAACAAAACGCCTTTAAGGGTGTTTTGAAGGTTTAGTTTTGACCAGCTTGCAACCGTGCATATTATGTTACTTCACTGTCTCACTGTATTAAACATCAGGGATGTTAAATTACTTTGCCTGCTGGGTTGGCTGTGTTGTTGGTGAAGGGCTGGCCCATGTGCTACATTCTTTTGTGGCTCCCTTCTTTACTGAATGGCGCTGAGAATTGGGACAAAGCTCTCTCATTTCTCCAAGCTCTGTCCTTGTGTGCAGGAGGGTTTAGCAGAACCTGTAGCTGGTACCAGTCTCTAGGCAAGACTGTGCATGGGTAAAACAACAGTTTGCTGCTGCTGCTAAGAGACCTGACTGAATATTGCTCTCTAGGCTGCTTACAGAGAGGCAGTCTTTCTATCCTAGTGAATTTGACTCCTGTCCTTGGGCTGTGAATGTGAAGGATCAGTGTTTGGGGTTCCAGCAGTGGTCCTGTGTTTCTCTTCGATTTCAGGCAGATGGAGATGCACCGTCAGTTTATAAATTATCATTTAGGAACTTTAGACCATGTCTGGTTATGCCAGTTGTACTAATAGTGCATAGGACACCTCTCCTCCACTCTTTCCAATGTAGTAAGGGCACAGAAACAGTAGAATATTTCTGGGTGCCTCTTGCTTTCCTAGTAAGGAGAGAGAAAGAGACTGCACCATATGAAGCCATTTTTATAACAGTGTAGTGCCATGTGTCTGTGCTGAGGGATATAGCTGGTTCAGTCTAAAATAATAAATTATTCTAACCAGGCCTGGTAAGCTACATGAGGAGTTAGTACATGAGTACATGGTGCTGAATGCCTAAAGGAGCTAGATGCTGAAGATCCGTTGAGTAAGTTGTTGTTAGAATCACTGCTTAGAATCACAGCTTAACACCCACTGATTTCGGATTTAGACTCCCAATCTTGTTGCCTGTCTGTAGCATTAGGTACTTAACATGCCTGTTAGAAATCTGGCTCTTGCTAAGGCTGCAAGTCATAATTCTTTTATGAGTGAATTTAGTGGAGTAAGATGGTATTAGATTATAATAGAAGTGGACTAGAAATAACAGCAGGTTGGGCTAAGGGTGAAAATGTGATTTTCAGTGACTGACTCTTAGTTCACCTCCTGAATAAGAGAGGCCTGGGTGGCCAGGCCAGTTAGGTGACTTATCTCTGCTCAGGAGAGGCACTTTCATGCTGCTGTTAGTGTGCATCCCCCGGTCCTGTTGGGATAGTACTGAGTTTATTTATTTATTTATTTATTAGATTTTTTTGAGTGTTGCTTGCCCTAGTGTTGACACTGATTTCTACTTAATGTTTCTTTTGCATAAGGACTGGGACTTCTCGTCGTCTGATGTCTTCTCCGGGCTGCAGATTGATCCTGAAACTCTGGTGAAAAAGCTAGATTTGGACTCCAGAAGCATCATTTCATCCAGGAGAGGTGAGAGGTGCCATGGGGGCTCTCCTTGCCAAAGCAGCAGCTTCCCCTGCCCTGTATGGGCCAGCAGGGCTGGGGGAGTTGGGTGTGACTGTCCCTCACGGGGGCTTCCTACCCTCAGTAGCGGTTGTGGTGGCTGCTGTGCAGGGTTTCTGCTGCAGATGTGATGGGGGAAATTTGTGAGATTTATGAGATTTATTTATGAGATTTTAGTGGTGGTGTTGGTCTTTCCTTACTTTCTTCAAAATGAGAATTATGCAAATGTTTTCCAACACTTAATAAACCTGAGCTAATTATCACACAATACAAAACAAGAAAAATGTGGATATAGGGAAAGAGGGGCTGTATTGGTACTTGCCCTTCATCAGGAATACCTCCTTCTGCTGGCTGGATTAATTCATTCTCTCATTGCACATGAATGCTGCTGCAGTGACTTTGCCTTCCTGCACCGCTCAGCCAGGGCTATAAACAGACCCAGCTGGGGCCCGAGGGCTTGGAGCGCTGGGGAGCTGTAGCAGCAGTAGCTCATTGATCACGTTTGAGCCGGGAGCGAGGGAACGGGGAGGTTGTGCGAGGACACGTTTCCCGGAGATGCTTGTCCTCCGCATGGACCTTTGCAAAATGGCGTTGCTTGCAAAATATGGAACTCGTGGGTCGCCTTTCCCTTGAGAAAAGGACGTGTGTGCACATGTGAATGTGTCCATCTCTTTAATTAAATTAGACAACATGCTGTTGAGGGCTGACAGCCTGCAATTTCACTCTGTTACTCTAGATTCGAGCTGTACATGCCTGGTTTATAAACAGCCCTGTGCTGCTGGTCCCTGCGCAGTGCTGCGGATGCAGATCTGCAGTGCCTGGCCATGTCCAGCCCTCCCTCCAGGCTGCTTTGGGGCTTCTTGCCGACAGCGACGTGCTGCCCCGATGCTTCGTGCTCCCCCAGGCTTTCCCTTTTAGCTGAGAGGTGTCTGAGGGGGCTCAAAACTGCAACAAGGCAAAACGTGATTTTATTGTATTTTTTTGATCTTTCCTAAGCTGCTATGCCCTCTCACCTTGTGCAACTAGAGTCTTGTGGAGGCTTTTTCATTATGGAAATCAATTCACTTTATTTTGTTTTGATTTGGTGAACTGAGACTAGGCTGTGCGTGCAGTGCCAGACACCCTGAGGTTACAAGGGGGTTCTGAGCTTTGTCCCCAGGCATCTCAGGGCAGTGGAGAGCCCATTCAGCAGGAGATTCGACTGACACTTTCCCCCTTTTTCTCCCTGCATCCTGCCCTTTGCTCAGTGCATAGGGCAGGAGGGTAGAAGTCTCCTACACATTGTTATTTTAAGGCTTAATAGAAAGACAAAGAAGTGCTTCTCTCCCCCGTGCTTTTCAAGGGAAGGTCAGGTTGGCAGACTGCGGGCGGGTGTACTCTGCCGTGCCTTTTGCAGCTGGAGAAGATTTTTTGCCTGTCAAAGCTGCTGTGTGGCAGCTGAGAAAGCTGAATGTTTGTTCTCCTTGCGCGGGCAACCCACGAAGCTTAAGACTGCTTCAGATCGTGTTAACATCCGGCCTCATGAGGGGCAGCAGTGTCGGGGTGCTGAGGGGCCCGATGCCGGGTCCCCGGGCCGCGCAGGCGCAGTCGCCCCCTCGCAGGTGGCGGCGCCCCCGCGGCGCTGCCGCGCGCCGCCAGGGGGCGCTGCGCT
>NW_020454205.1:8168740-8233669 GCF_003342845.1 Nothoprocta perdicaria
GCGGGATGCGGGGCGGGCCGCCCTGACGAGGGCAGCTAAAAATACAGCGAGCGGTTTGTTTTCCAGCGGCGAGAGGCTTCCTCTGCAGGCTGTGCGCGCACACACCCGAGTCAGGCTGTGCCTCGCGGATCTGGAGAAGACCAGGCTGCCTTCATCCATGATTTAGCCACCAGCCAGAGAGCAAGCCCTTTCCTTCCCCCCGTTTCTCTCAGTGCTGTTAGATAACTGGCTCTTGCTGCTCTTTGGCCTGGGATTGTTCTGAGAGAACAGGACGTAATATCCAAGTTAGGAAGGGCAGCATTGTGGGCAAGGTACCATCACAGCAGTGTTAGTGGTTGCGGGCATTCATGTGGAGGTATAAAGAATTCAAAAGAGATGACAAATGCTTCTTGTTTTGTTGGCATTGGTTCTTGCCAATTGGAGACTCCGATTTTGCAAGGTTTTCTGAGGATTCTCAGTGTGTGTTGTGGAAGCTCACTCAGTTTCTTGTTGAATACTTGCTAATGCCTGAGTGTCTTTTGTTATCATGAGAAGCAAAGTTGTTTCGATATATTTATTGTGATCAGCACAAGGTATCAGCTTTGGCAGTGTTGGCATGGTTGATTCTTGCAGCATCAGAAGGAAAGGGTAGAACTGCAATAATAATAAAAAGAAATTCACTTCAGATAAACCTTGCATCTCTGAGGGCAGAAATTCAGTGGTCTAAAATGGAAACTATTTGACTGTAGGGAGCTCTGATCATGTCCTACTGTGAAGCAGACAAGATGCAGCTACTTTCTTCTGCTCTGCATCTTGTCTTTAATCATTAGCTCGCCTTAACACTGGATTCCAGATGATTTCCACATGCTTGTAGATTACAAAAACCAGCGACATCGCTGCTAATGCTGGAATGAAGTCCATGAGTTTGTTGCTGAATGATTGCTTCCTATCAGTACGGTCTACTTAGCCACTGACGTAATGTAAATCAAATGCTTTGCCATAATCTAATCCGTGCAAGGACCTCTGTTGTTAGTATAAGTGAATAAATCTCATCTGGGTGAGCCTCCGTAGCGTGGGAATTGGATGTTTCCAACTAAGTCAGAAATAATGGCTTGTTGTACGGGGAGTATGTGTGTTCTGTTTAGTTTTTTTAGCTGTTCCTTTGGCTTTACTTTCTCTGCATTTGCGCCTTGAAGCAAGGGCTTGTTCAAGTGCACTCTGGCAGGGTGCATGCCTGGGAATGCCTCTTTCTTTTTTGGAGTGGATGATGAAAAAGTTGTGGAATGATACAAACAACTGGACTGGCAGTTGCCTGCTTGATTTCTAGCTTCTACAGAAGGGAATCGTCACAAGATGTGTTGCTGAGAAGGAAAAAGTACAGCAATAGCAAGTGTTGCCATGTTAGAGTCACTTGAAATGTGGTAGTTTTTTACCTTGATTTCTTAGACTGTGGCAGGAGTCCTTTTTCTTCCAGACTGACGGAGCTTTTTCTCTGGCACTGATGATCCAGGTGAATGTGGAAAGCAGAGCAAACCCATTTGCTGTGTCTGGTTGTGGTCTGGTCAAAGGTTTCCATCCGCTAGAGTCTGCTTTCCTTGACAGCTTTTTTTTTACTGTAGGACTATACATTCTGATTTATATATATATATATATATATATATGTATATTTGATCCTTATTAGTCTTAATTATTTCCTTATAGAAATACTTTCTTACGATCTGTTTTGGGTGTGCTGTCAAAACTGTGCTTTTAAGCTCTGCTTGCCCAGTTCTGTCCAGACCCTCCTTATTTTGGGTAGTGTCTTTTATGTTATTTTATTGTTGTCTTAGGTGAAGGTCTAAGCTGACTTCTTAGTTTAACTAACGAAAACGGACGGCAGGGGCTGTCTTTGTGTCTTTCACCTTGGTCAAATTTGGCAGCGGAATTACAGTATTTAGAAAGCATGAATTAATGTGCATGAAGGTGCAGGAAAATTCCAACTACTGACTGCAGCAAAGACTCCGCGAAAGTTGCTGATATGGGGACATAAGCTGATGTAGGATATTAACCTGAATAAATGTGCTGGGCCTCACTGTTGAAGCTTAGACAGCCTGATGTGGGAAGATGTGTAAAGATGTGGGAAGGTTTCAGGCAACCGGGCTCTCTAATATATTTGTTTTTCCTCTTCATATCTTGAGAGCTTTAGTCCTCTGAAAAGCAAGACTTCCTTTCAACGTTGGTTCAGCAGTGAGAGGAGCAGAAGAATGCAGTTACTCAGCTTGTGACAAAGAAAGGGTCCCTTTCTGCTCAAGAGGAATGTCTTTTCCTATGGGCTGTAAGCTATAAAGATATGAGCTCATAAAATCAGACCAAGGAAGAACCTGACTGCTTGGAGCTACCGGAGGCCGCAGACTCTGCCCCAGCCTTGCTTTTTTCCCTCTTTTGTAGGTATTTTATTCATTCCTTTTGTCACCACATTTTTCTCTGCCAAGGCACTGACTCTCCCCTTCTGTTTGTGTCTCAGCTTCAGCTCTCATGTTCCGGGTTTGCTGTTTCTATCACATTTTACTTCCTTATCCTTGAGCTTTGCACCTACTTGTCCTGCTTTTTTTTTTCCTTCCATTGTAGCCTCAAGTTAGAATCAGGAAGGCTGTGGGCGGTTGGCTTTGAGGTTGTACCACAGGACTGTGCCCTGGCTCCACAGGCTGTCACTTGTTTTTCTGGTTTTGTCTGCTTTTTTGGTGGGTGATATGCAAGAATGCTTGGAAAGACCTCTCATATGGACTCTTTTAACCTCTCTGTTCCTATAGTTTTGAACTCTTTACCACACTGCAGTGACTCTGCTGTCCAGTTGCTTGTGGCAATGCAGCTGTGGCCAGTCCACTGTTAGTCTTCCAGGAACACGGCAGGATCCAAATCCTCAAATCTCCCATAATTTATTTCTGTCTCTTCCTTCAGTATCTGCTTGTTTGTGGTACTGCAATTCTGCCTCATCTGCCCTTGCTTGTTATCATAGCTCTTCATGAAACACTTCTGTGCAAATGCTGGGGTTTTGCACTGTTGGTGCAAGCAGGAGCAGGTGGCTTCTGCTTCAGGAAGATATTTTGTTCCGCAGAGTGAGGTACCTCCCTGATGCGTCCAGTCCTTACACTGTGATGCTCTAAGGACAGCTGTGAACACTGTTCCCATTGAACAGCTTTTGCTCGTGGCCTTTTTTTGTCTCCCATATAGCATACTGCCTGCCATAGCATGTAGGCTCCATCTTCTTCTGGGAAGCAGCTGTATTTTTCTCTATGTTGCATAGTGCTTTCCCCTGTGAAATAGAAGAGATTTTCTTTGTTTTTTTTTTTTTTTTCTTTTTTCCCCCTCCACTGATAATATATTGGAGCATTTAAAATCAAATGGTATAAAAGCTTTTTAATCCTGTTTTGTTTTTGTGAGAACGCGTTCTTTCTGAATGTCAGTTTAAGTCTTTGCTGCTTTTTAAAATAAAAATTCGGGATATTTTTAAGTCTTCCGCTAGTATTGATCTTTCCCCATATCCCTGGCACAGAAAGCTGCTCTATCTCCAGGATTCTGCTGCTGTTGGTTTTCCACGACATTTAATTCTGTGCTGGCAGCTGCTGTGTCTCTTCTGTTTGTTTTGTGAGGAGTTCCCTTCTCAAGCTGTTCCCTACTGTAACGCTTTTCAGATGGAGCGGGACAAGTGCGGTTTGCTTGGCAAATTGAGGCTTGACAGCAAGTGGCCTGCGAGGAGTGGCTGTAGCCTCTGCAATGTGTGTATCAAGTGCAGCCTGCTGTGGTGGTCCAAAGCGGTGAGATCTTCCTGCTCCACCTGTCTTTGTTGTTGAACTGCCCAGGCGCAGCTTTGGGCCAGGCCATGTGAAGTGTGAAGCTTTTAAATGACTGTCCCGTAAGCGGCACCGAAGGCAGCTTGCTCGAGATGCCCTCGGTTGTATTGCACCAAGTTGATTTTAAGAGATTTGAAGAATTCCACTTGGCCTGTGGAGGCTTCCCCTGGAGACGCTGCTATTTGAATAGTGGTTGAGCTGGGATTTCTCATTTCTGCAAGTGAAAACTAGATATCACAATGGCTTCAAAACTGCCATTCCTGGGTCTTGGGGCCAGGCAGAGCAGCTCTGCAAGGCTTCTTGCCCCAATGGCTGCGAGAGCGGGAGATACTGGTGGGCCTCCAGCCTTTGGCAAAGCACAGTTCCCCTTCCTTGCTCAGGCTTGAGGAACAGGAGGAGAAAAAGGGCTCAGGAGAGCCAATAACCACTGCAGCAGCTCTGTGTTTCTCTTTCCTGTTCTGTCTGCTGCAATTTTAGCCATATGGCAGACGTGAAGAAGCTGTATAACCAGCTTCATGTCCCCTTCAGTCCCAGATTGCTGTGCCTTCCAGGGTAGGTGTTTGCTGCAGACACCTCCTTCTGTGCATGAAAAAAAATTATCAGAAAACAAAAATCCCCAGGAAAGGGAAAATGCTAGATAGCGATTTAAGTATCAAAGTGATATTCTTTCCTGCTTTCTTCTGCCGTAAGGTTAAAGAGTGAGCATCTAGAAGAGGCTGTGAAAGATGCTGCATGTGTATCTGTTTTTGTTGCATCAATTGAGCAAACGTTTCCTCCGTCTGTTGGCAGCAGAAGTGCAGTCAATAAAACGTTTGCCACTTCCAGGCCTTGAATTGAGCTGTGACTAACTCTCTGTCCTTGTGCCCTGGCTTGTGTGACACACTGCAGCAAGAGTCAAACCTGGTGAGATGGAAGCAAAGAAACCCTGTGTGGACTGTGCTCTGCATGAGACAGAGCACTGATTGTAGTAGTTGGGAGCCCACGTCCTTCCTCATGGAGCAGGAAGCAGGAAACGCAGATCTCCTGGAGAAGGACCGCATTGAGCAGCTCTCTGAGTGGGAAAGATTTTTACTTCTGGCCTTACGAGTGTTTGTCAGCTGCTGTTGACTCCATAAGGAGGCTGTGCCGTGGCCTGAGTTAAAAAGGAGAGAGCATTTGAAGATCTAGGTGTGTGCTGGTTAAACTGGCAGAAAGGGGTTGCGTCCAGAATTGCCACCATGGGAAGCTTGCAAGGGTTGCTCTAAATAGCAGTTTCCCATAATTTCCTTCTAAGTTGCTTTGTGGCTGAAACTTTTTGATTTTTGGCTATGCCCTTAGGAACTGTTTGTATGTTGGCAATGCCACATAAATTTGAGAGCACTGATTTGGCATCTGTGGCTGAGAAGCAGACTTTCTAAAAACTGCATGGTGTTTGTGAGCTGCTCAGAGTGAATTGTGGTTTGGGAAGCCCCTGCCAGTGAGGTCAGAGGATCCCATGCTATGTAATTACTGAAAGGGAAGATCATAGGTCTCAACAAATCACCTCAAAGCCTGAGGACTCTTCAATGACTTTGGTCCGAAGGATGGAAACTGGTGAGACTTTATTTCAAGAGCAGAGTTGTCCAAATACCCTAGTAGTCATCAGAAATGGAAAATAGTGACCTATTCTGGGTGGCTTCTGGAGAATTTGAAGTGGGAATCCTGCTGAAAGCTTAAGATGCAAGTGCTTAAAAAAATGCAGGTGGCTTAAAATGGGTTTACCAATTTACTGCTTCTGTAGTCTGTTGCCTGCTGTTAGAATGGCTTCATGAAGCTCCAGCTTAATTAGAGGCAGTGCAATTAAAAGAAAAGATCTAAATGATCATCTGAAATCTGCACTGCTTCAAGTGTTTTGACTTCCTTCTGGAAACGGGCCATCTTCTGTTTGGTGCCTTCTGATCACGGAGATCAGTTCTGTTGATATTTGCGGATGTAATTAACTTTCTTTTTCTTCCCCTCCTTCTAGCTGTGGCTAAGCTTTTAAAAATAGTGTTTAAAAAAAAAAAAAAAAAAAAGCCCCTTCAGTTAGCTAGTGGCCATGGATACTCTGCACGATACAAACATGGTAACATTTTCCAGAGTGTCTGAAGCTGCCAAGACGTTAGCAACCAGCTTCAGGGAGAGGAGGCAGTGGGGGGAGAGTCTGGACTGAGTTTAGGGAGTTTGAACTCTGCAGTCACATCCTTGTTATGGCTGCTCCTTGTGGCTGTGCCTGCTGTGTCACGGTCACAGTCAGTGGCGGTGGAGGATGTGTGGATGCTTACCTGGAGCTGAGGGAGGCTCCTGCCGGCTGCTGGAGTGGTCTGTGCAAGGTGGAAAGCTGGACTGCTGTGGAAGTTGCCCTGGATGCAGGAGAAGCAGTCAGACTGTTGAAGGGGGGAACAGGGCTCAATGAAAAATGGATCTGGGGGACTCATTCAGTGGCTGTGGTATTTGGCGATGTTGTTACTTGTTTCCACAGAGATAAATCTTCCAGCCTTTGCAGAAATTGAGCACTCAATTTAGTCTACTAAAGTACTAAAAAGTCTACTCAAGGTAGACTTTTTAGTTCCAAAATATGTTGATCCCTTGAAGGGATAATGTAATAAACCTTTAAGGCTTATTGAAGGGCTCTACTGCATTTGGAGCAATGACCTCTGGGCTTCCAGATCGGATGTGCTGGGTCATGATAGATGCCACAGAATATGGTACCTTGCTTTGTGTGACTGTTTTCCGGAGCTTAAATGGGAAACTCATCTCCTGCAATCAACCTAATATGGTGAGACACCTGTGCTTGCAGAAAAATAAATTGTCTCTGCTTAGGACAGTCCTAGAGCTGCAGTGCCACGAACCAAAATTCATATCTTTCCTTTTCTGCTGTAACATCTTTGATGCGATTGAGTTCTTGTAAAATTATAAATAATATATAGGGAGAGCATACATAGTTTTGCACCTTTGTCAAAGTTATTCCCCCCTCAGAAGTCTGTGTGATTAAACTCTCATGGGATGTGAAATGAACAGTTAAATGCTGGCTGCATCTAGAAAGATTCCCATGAAGAGGGGAAGAAAGGACTTGGGAGAGGGCCACACTGACAGCTCTGGAAGTTACGAGCCCTTCCCTTGTCACCAGAGCAGCTACAGAGCTGTGTTGAGCTGTCAAACACATTTCTGAAATGTGCGTCCTGGGAGCTAAATATTTAATACATGCTCTGTTTAGAAAATAGCTAGAGATTGATAAAGGGCAGATGAGAAGAGAGGTCCTTTTCTTTTGGGTTGCCTCTTCTGCCTTGCCTTGATATGCTTTCGGAGCGCAAAAATAAATCAGTCTCCATTCTCCTCTGACAATACCACCAGGAATGTCCGTGTGAGGAAGGATATTTGCTCGGATATTCTTTCTAAGGGCTTTTCTGCTGCAATTGTCATCTATGCAAATTAGGCTGATTTATCAAGGGATAAATCTCTGCCCTGCTAATGTGGGTCTTACGTGAACTACAGGCACTGTATTTAATGGTAAAGCTCGCAAGAGTTGATGTCTGTAATTCAGGCTAAGTGGGATCTAAAATATTATCGTATGTAAGTTATCCTTTAATGGAATAGTAGCAGTGTAGCTTGCCCAAGGTTTATTGTAGTATACAGGCCATTAATAGGGGCACTCACAGATAATCTGTAATGATTCAGTTACAATACAGATGGCCCATAGGTTATAATTATGGGAAGACATGATCCACTTCCAGAGTCATCTTTTTTCCCTCAGTCTACCACTGGCTGCAGTGCACATGTAGGAAATATACTGCAGTGCTCATTCCTGTGCTGAGATCCATTCTGCTCAGGAGATCCTGAAGATACAGCCATTTTCAGAGCCTTTTGTGAACAAGATTTCTCTTTGTGGATGAAAAATATGTGCAAGAACCTGAAGTCTGTTTTCGGTGTTCAAAATAGTGTGGATATTTCAAAATGCTAATGCAGATAAGTTTAGATTGAACCAGCAGTGTTAGTAATGTGCTATGAAACTAACAGTGGAATATGGGTTATGCTGGATAGGATGGATTATCCAAGCAGATGTTGAAGCAGGCAGTGACTTAGCTTAAAGGGACTCTCTGAAGCATCATACCTAGTGATGCTGGTAGTCAACTGTAATGTAAAAAAGGTGTTTCAAAGGGTCTGACAGGGATATTCCAGGGAAAAGGGAGGAAAGATTTGTTTCCTGATGTGCTGGTGCTATTTGCACGTGTGCAGAATGCCCAGACAAGTGACAGATCCAGTGAAAGATAGATCTGGGAATACCAGGGACATTCACGCCTGATGTAGTTGTGTGTGCAGTGTTCTAGGCTGATTTCTGTGTAATGGATTTCGTAGTTACACAGCCCCTTGTTTTTACTTACCCTTGTTTTCTTCTCATTCCTTTCAAGCTGAGGCTTATTTGCAAATTTAGGTCACTGTATATTCCTGTGTACCTGGAAGACTGGGCTACTTTCACACAGACAGGGCATTCCTGGCTGCTATGGATACAGACTGTGCCTGTGCATGCGGTAGTTATTTTGCAATGTGTTTTCAGTTCGAATAACCTGGATATGTCTGTTGACAGGGAGGTACATAAAGGCTGTCCTGGACTACAGGAATTTTACTAGGAGAAACCACAATTTTGAGTTTGAGCTGCTGCATTCAGTGGTGTTCGTGTCTTTTTAAGTTTGATTCTCAGGGAAGCCATCGCTGCTCATTCTACACAGGTGCCTCTTGATCCCAGGGCTTGGCATATGTGTTCTGCCGTACTGCCGCAGGCCTCTGTGTTGCTTAATGCCTCTGCTATTTTCTGTTTGTGGGAATAGCATACAAATATGTAGATGCTGCTGTTTATATGCAATTATTTTAACTTCTGCATGTATCTTTTTCTTCCAAAATAGAGGCTGTAGGCCGACTTACTCTGATCCAGCAAAGATTCTGACTGATTTCAGTGCTGTGTAGTGTTGTTGCTCTGTGGCTGTTCCTCTACCTTCCCTAATGGCTCTTCTGCTGCACATTATCCAGGTCCAGAGATGCCTTTGCATGAAAACCAATTTTCTTTGCTATAACTTGCATTTCATGAGGGTGCAGAGCTGCTGACGCAGATCAGTCCTCCAGGTCAGCACCATCCCTGTACCTTTATGATTTAGTCATGTTACAGATTTGTAGCCTTGACCTCCTTTTGAGTGGTTTCTTCTTTCGTAGCCCATCTCTTGTGCCCTCTTACAGCCTTAAAAAATGGAGGTGGAACTGAAGGACAGAAGGGCTTGCTTTTATTGAGTCCCGGTTGTTCAAATTTGGGTCATTTGTGTGTTTGGATCAGATGCTCATAAAACAGTTCATTCTAATCCCAGGTCCAGGTGACTATAATGGCAAGTGAAGAGCCCCCACAGTTACCTCCCAAGTCAGCAGTCCCTCCAGTGACTTGTCATGCTGAGACACTCCAGAGTTAGCTGTGGTCTCTTTTGCCCTCCTGCTTCTTGCTGAATGCTTGTTCTTGGCAGCATCCTTGGGCCCGTGTGAAGTATGTGCTTTACTTCCATTTTACAGGTTACAGTATTTTCTTTAGATTGAATAAAGAGATTTGACATGTGAAGAGGGTCCAGAAAGACCCAAGGATGGGATGCAAAAGCTGAATTCAAAAAGCACATTCCTCATGGAAGCTGCAGAGGTAGGTTGGTGTGCTTGCTGGGACTTAAAATGTTATTAAAAATAAAGAAGTCTGAATTAGGAGCTTTTCTTTTCCCCCTGCTATTTGGGGAAGGGAAAGAGAGATAAAGGATAGGGGATAGTGATACATGCCGCTGTATATAAGCTTAGAGAAGTCTAGATTAGACCTTGGATCCATCCAGATACTTGTTCTGATGTCTTTGCTGTGTCTTGCTCCAGCTGCGGCTGCTGGCTCAGTAGCAGGGGAGGAGGTGTCTGGCAGAGCAGAACAGCTTTTGTTGTGTGCTCTTTTTTTGGATGTTAGATGCCCGCATTAGAGGGCAGCAGCAGAACTCTCTGTTTTTTCTAGGTCAGTTCTGTATTTTTGAATGATGCTTTTCTGCTCCACAGGACATGCAAACAAGATTTTCCAGTTCTCCCTTCACTTTTTCTTAGTGCATGAAGTGCAGAAAACAGCAACGTTCATATAAAATCTTCATCTAGTATAAATGAACATAAAGCAATAACAGTAGAAACTTGCTGCTTGGAAGTGTTGCACAGTCAAAGGAGATGCAGCTTCTTCAGGATTAAACCCTGAACAGCTAGCACCATATGTGAAAAAGCATCCAAAGGAACATTTCACAGCTAGCTAACTTTTTTTTTTTCCCCTCAGCCTAATTCTTCTTTGACCTATATGTCCATATGCATCTATTGATTGTGTGCTCTACCCCAGCTGCCACCGCTGCCTTTTTCTGCTTGAGGAAAGCTAAAGAACCAGCCTCCCTTTTAGATATGAAAGTAATCTTTAAATGAGATCTGCTAGCACCCCTTTCCCCACCCCCAGTCTCTGTAACATAAATACTGTAAGTAATTGTGGTGTAGTCTTTAAAGGCTAAGCGAGGCTTGGATTTGGAGCCCAACATCACAATACTTAATACATTATTTATTATGTAACACTCACAGAAGAAGCCTGTAGTGCTGCTTGGCTTTGCAGCTAGTGTATTTCTGGCTTAGGAAAAAGCTGTGCAGAAATTCGGGCTAGGCGTGAGCATTTCAGCACACGTTTTTATTTGATAGCGATATTTTGCACACTGTTGACCTCTCCAAGGGAGTGTGAGTTGGTCCAAGGCAGCTGGAATAGCAGGAAAACTCTGTATTTCAGTTTTAGCAGCATCCGCCATTGATTTTCGACAGATGGCTCTAGTTTTGCAAGGTCTTCAGAAACAAACTGCATTAACAAGAAGAGAATGAATATTTCAAAAGATGTACTGATGGGGCTTCTATATTGAGAACCTTTGCAGAATCTTCCCCTTTCTGAAGCTTTGTGACCTCGGATAGTTGATCATGTTGGAGGGTTAACTGCAGGATGAAAAACCATGTTTTCCTCCGACAGTGTGTTGGATACTTTTGTATATTGCACGTTTTCAGTCCCCAATGCCCCCAACCTTTGGGGCATTTTGTTGGATGCTGCGCTGTGGTTTGATCTGCAATCCTATGCTGTCATTGGGATAAGAAGTTTCACCTCAGTCTAAAATCAAGTAAAGATACACTAGTGATGGCTCTGTAGAAGTGTTGTGTGTGGATCTAAGCTCATTTGACTGCTTGGTCCTTATTAGATGCAATCAGCAGCCACAAGGGCTATTCTAGCATCCTTTTCCCCAAGCAGTTCTCTTCTGGCCAGTGTTTTCAGTGCACTATGGAGAGGTCTTCTGCTGGCCCCTTTTTTTCAGAAGGAAGAGTCTATCTCTTCTGAACTAACCAGATATATTTGGGGAGGGGCAGGATGGTGAGGAGGATTTTCAGCAGGTGCGCTTCAAGGCCTAAAGATCTTAAGATGATCATTAAGGAAGGGGTGTGTAGTGTGGTTTGTTGTGTTTGGTGTTTCTTTTTCAAGGATTACTTTCATTAAAGGAGCAACTCCTGGTGATGGAATCTCACTGGTTGGCACCTGCCAGGTGCCCCGAATGCTTTTTAAGGGACAAAGTTACCCTGTTAGAGTGGAGGATGCTGAGAAGCAGAGAAATGAAGTGATTTCCTAATGCTCCCAAGCTGACAGATTTCAGGACTCTGTTTTGGTGCTGCACTCTTAGATCTGTGAAGATCAAGGCAATGCCAAAAGTCTGGCAGCTCTGAAAACCGCTGGTGCGTCAGATAAGCATCTCCCGTGTTTTGGTCCTTCTTCCCCAAACACACACACACTTTCTGGTAAGAACAGGGGTGTTTTTGCAGGAGCCGTCAGCTGGCGGCCGCCGATGCCTCGGCGCGGGGCAGGGGGCGCAGGGACAAGCGCTGCCGCAGCGCGGGCCGCTTCCTGAGGCCCGTTCTTCTCGGCGCGCTGCTGGCAGAGGTGCAGGGAGCAGTGCTGGGTGAAATGGTGCAGCCCTTGTTTTATAAAAAATCCCTTCTTTTAAAACAGATCTGGCGTGAGAGGACATTGTTTCCAGAATGGTGACTGAGCCTGCTTTGCAAACTTCAGGTTAATGGGAAGGGAGCAGATGGTGACGTGGAGGGAAAAAAAAAAGAGGTTCTGCCTCTCCTAGAGGCAACCAGGGTTTATTTTTCTCATAAAAGTTTCATCTCCGTTTTGGTGAGCCAAACAGGCATATTTGAGCCTACTGGCTTGCTCTAATTTAAGATTTGTTTGAAAAAAAAGTAAATTGTCTTGTGTGAGAATCGTTATGGGAAAGATGAAGAGTCCTTGGCAGGGTCATAAAGTCCAACTTTTGGCAGAAGATGAAGAATCCTGGAAGAGTTGTGTAATGATGTCATGATCACAGTGGCTGGTCGAAGGGTTTGGTAAAGCTGCGGGATGATGCCCATGTTTTTCTTGGAGCCAGGCAGGAGAGAGAAGTGCGAGGGAGAATAAAGGGCTGGCGGGACTAGAAGACCTTGGGAGGCTCCAGCAGGTTACGTAAGATGGCAGAGGCAGCGAACGTCCCGAAACCTCCGGGCGTTTGGGAGCTCAGAATTGCTTGCTCGAGCAGAAGAGTGGTTGAGACAGAACAAAAACAGCAGCAGCCAGAGATGGTGCCTGGCAAAAGTGTTGAGGCAGGATTTAGACCAGTTCTACCTATGGGACAGTCTGGGTACCAGTGAGAAGGGAGAGAGGCTTGGTGTGAGCTTTGGCACCTCTTGGAATGAGTGTTTTGATAATGAATTCCAGTTTACTCGGATGAGGGTGGTACGGATTAGGCATGTCAGAGTGTGTATTCAACAACAGCAAAATATGTGGCTTCTAAATACTAGAATTCAGAAATTCAGAATACTAGAACAGCTTTTTGAGGTTAAAGGTACATTATAGTGATCTTAATACCGACACTGGATTACCTGTGCCTGTGCTTTGGGGACATCTGCTTGACATACCCGATCTTGATCTGATGGGGAAGCCTTTACTTTGAGCTGCTAATCAGTTCTCTTGGACTGCACAGAAAAAGACACTGTGTTTCTGACCTGGATGCAATTTACCTGCTCCTTCAGCTGCCAGGGTCTGCCCAGATAAAGTACACGGGCACAATAGATGCTAATGTGGATGCTTGGAAATAGATGCTTGGAAACTGGGATCAAGCTGCCTCTTGACCCCGCTGCAGAGAGGCTGAGTGTCTTGAGTTACTCTTTTTTTGTGCTTCTGCAGGCTGTTTGGTGTTTAGTGCCCTTTGCTTGAATGTTTTCCCATTTTTAAGATCTACTGTACGTGCTCCAGCAAGAGGGGAGGGGGAAAAAGGGGCCGTGCAGCTCGAGCTGTGCAGTGCATCCCACTGCTGCTCTCTGGCTGCATGTGGGCAAAGCCCAATGAGGAATTAGGGGCCGGAGGCCAACTCGGTGCCTGTGACAAACAATTTGGGAAGCTTTCCCAGGTGCTTCCACCCTCCTTCATATTTATGTCAGTGTTTCAGTCCACACAGTGCAGCAGCTTCTAAAGCCACTTATGCAAGCGGGGTTACAACTGCCAGCTCAAAATGTGATCAGGATCTGGCTAATGAATCTTAGGCTGTGTAAATCATGAAAGTACCCAGGCAGCACGTGGGCTGATTTTTCCACGCCTAGAGGTCAAAATCCTCATGTTGCCTAAGCAGACAGGCAGGTAGGAGAAGCTAAATGGCAAAAACTATGAAATAGCTGATATAGTTGCCTTCCCAGTCCCTTGGTGCTCACAAACTGTTAGGTGTTTGGGTGGCCTGGTGTGCGGCGCTGCGAGAGCTGCAGATGGCTGGATTAGCCCTTGACGTATGGTTGTGCAATAGATAGGCCAGCGTGCGGCGGGGGAGCACAGCACACTAATCTACAACAAAGACTTAAAAATCAAGGGTAAGCTCTGACATGTGATTACTTTTTTCATTTCCCTGTTGATGCATGGAGAGTTAGTAGTGGAAAAAAAAATACGCCTGTAATATAGGAAGTCTAAGACCAGACACGTTAAGGAATCCAAGGAAATCTGCCAGGAAAGTAGAATTAATCAACAGTTAAAATAACCTAGTGGAAATTTTGCTGTGATCCTAAGGAGCTCTGAGTAAGTTTGAGTAATTACTTCATGACAATTTGGATGGGAGCAGTATGGAAACATCACTGGAAACTCTGCTTTAATTCCGCTGGGCCTTCAGCACTGTCTGAGCCCATGTGGCTGTAAATGCACAGAAGGTGATTTGGGGGCCTGCTGAACATCTTTAGCACAGGGATGGAAAAAGCACACGTGCTTTGATCACCTTGAAGGGAAAAGCTATTAGCCAGCCTGGAGGTGTAAGTTCCTAACAGTGTTTGCAGTCAAATGCAGTCCTTTGCCTTCAGATTCATCTGCAGTTCAGTTTTTCAGCGTTGATGTTCAAGGCATGAAGTAGGATCAGTGATTTAAATGGGCTGAGGCTGTTTTCCCCTGTCTGGAAATAGAGCAGCTGGTGAAGTTTTGCAAAATCTTGATTGTGGTGAGTAGAGGTATGACAGGCTCTTCCAATGAGATAACCAGAGTAACTCAAGTCAGTTTTAAGAGTCTAGGCTAAGGATGTGCAAAGGTCTTTCAGACTAAGGGTTTCTAAAAGTCCTTGTTGCAAATTTCTGGTGTTCAGGTAGATTTCAATGCAACTGGTCAAATTCCTCCAAAAAAAAAAGAAATACATTAGAGTCCTAAAGATGTTCTCTCTAAACTCAGATGTTGATAGTTGGGCCTGTTGGAAGTGCGGTGTTGTCTGCATGTGTCTTTGGTTAGGCCTGGCATGTTGTTATCTCACTGGTACTATCACTGAGTGGTAGAACTGGACACCTGGGCTCAAACTGAAGCCCTTGAAGTGCCCTTACGTTATAGTTACATTTGGGGCTTCTTTCTTCTCTTCCATCCATGATGATCTTAGGGCTGAAAATTGTTAAATTTTACCAGTCTGTTCTGCAGGAGTGGAGAAGTGGTAACTTGCTCACACACACGCTTTTAGTTAAGCCTTGAAGAAAGGCTGCATCTGCTCCATGCTTCTTGCTGAAAGGTTGATTGCGTGGGTTTTGTCTGGAAAATGAGGCCTATGGCCAAGATTGGGAATGTCAGCTACTGTAGCGCTGGGGAGGAGAGGAGTGCCTGCATTTAAACAAAGGGGAACAGATAGAGGACGATAGAAATGCTGATGCTACCAGCTGGAGAAAAGGGTATCTTGAGCCCAAGTTGCTCAGAAGCAACTGTTTGTTTCACTTGAGCAGCGCAGAGATGGATGGGCTGGATTAACTGCTGTGGTGCTGAAAGCCAAAAGCTACTGTCTATTATTCAAGCACTTCCCTAATGAAAATAAGACGGGGAAAGCCTTTTTTTTTTTTTTTTTTTTTTTCTGTGTTATTTTATCTTTTGGGTCAGTGTTCAAGAGTTGAATCCATCTGGGTATTGAGCAGATTCCAATGGATTTATTCTTGATTTACACTCTGGGAATGACAAAAAAAAATCCGAGATGATGATTTTTTTTTTTTTTTTTTCTTTTTTTTTTTTTTTTTTTTTATTGTTTAGTCTCACCCGGGAGCAGACACTGGAGCTTCCTTCCAGCTTGTACAAAAGTGACCTGAGCTTTCTTCCTGCCCCTTTCTCTGTGTAAATGATCTGGCTAGTTAACTTCTGAGGCTGGCCCTTCCTGGAGCCTACAGTGCAGTCTCGCTTGGTGTCTCTCCATCATCAAGCTGGAGGTGGGAAATGCCCTTCAGCTTCACTCTTTCCATAGTCATGTTCTCTGCTAGCTTTAACAATCACAAAGTCCCGACTTGTTATTCCAATTTTATACAGGATTATGTGGGGCTAGATTTTTAACCTGTTGTACACAAGGAATGACTGCAGGAATAAGAAGCTGCCTAAAGTAGCTGACCCAGCAGTTGTCCACTCGGTTGCTCTGATAAATGAAGTCTGACACTCAGTCTCTGCCCATTGCAAAGTCTTGCGTTTATTCTGCACTCTGTGTCTGTGACACTTTGTGAATGTGCTCTGCAGAGATGGCAGAAAGCTCTTTAGTAGGACAGTGATGGGTTTCTCGTGGGAGAGGAGAGGCCCTTGTGCCATGAGAGACTGAGCTCCTCAGCTGCCACGCCGGTAATCTGTGGGAGAAAAGGAAAGGGAGTTGACTCTATAGCAGAGTTTGTCATAACTGTTCAACAGATAGATCTTCTGAGATGTATGACCTGACTGCCCTCCAAAAATCTCTGTTCAGAGTGTGCATCCAAATATTCCTGTTAGGATTCCTCTGCCTGCTGCTGCCCTCTCCTTAATTGTCCTGTCCTCTACCAGGATGACTCTTCTGGAGTCAGGACCAGGAAGGGTGAAGCCAGTGTCAAATCAGGTCCTGCCACATCTCTCTCTGGTAACTTCTCTGGTTATTCTTCCCCTGGTAACCTGCTTTGTCCCATGCTATATGTCAGCTTCTTCCCCACTGGAGCTGTAGAGCCTGCGTGGCTGGTGGTCTGATTTGGCCCTCTGGAAATGGCAGAGCTCAGACCAAGAACCTGTAGCCAGAAACATTAAGGGGAAAAAAGTGAGATTGGAGAGGAAGGAGATTTTTCAAACTGTGGTGGTATTAAAGCAGGTTAAAAGCAGCTGGTTTGATGCTGAGGCCCTGAAGTGCTTCTGAAGCTGTTTCTGTTTTATGATTTTGAGCTGCCACTGGCAGTAATTGCAGCTGCTGTGTCCGATCAGGAGCTTGCTTTCTTCACCTCTGTGCTCGACGGCAAGAAGCTCACATTTCTGTGGCTCGTTTGGGCAAGGAGCTGTGCCTGGCAAGGAGGTAGGGAGGGCAGGTCAGCCAGATCCTTGAAGAGCTTGGTGGGTCACTTAGCAGTGATGTAGGTCTCCATGCAACCCTCATTTAGCAGATCATAGAGCTGTGGGTCTGTGCGATGGGGCTGCTTCCCCAAAGTGGAGTCACAATCGAGATAAGACAGTAATAGCTGGCTTTACAGAAGGATTATTTCCTCAAGCAGCCGTATCAGGCATATATCGAAAAGGCATCTCTATGAATCATGTATCATGTGTATTATTGTACTGCAGTTGGGCACTTACGGCCTCCAGGGCCTAATAACTATTATGAAAAGCAAACTAATGAGCTCAAGCAGTGAAAAACTGTAGGTCCTGCCAGTGCCAAACCCTTGGAGCCCTCACTTCCCCCAGCCACAAGAATTTCTATAGCTATTCTCTCTCTCTCTCTCTCTCTCTCTCTCTCTCTCTCTCTCTCTCTCTCTCTCTCTCTCTCTCTCTCNCTCTCTCTCTCTCTCTCTCTCTCTCTCTCTCTCTTCCCCCTCTCCCCTCTCCCCCCCCATTTGAGGAAGGTGGAAAGCTCTCATGCAAAGTCAAGTTGGACGGGAATAAAGACAAAAATTGGCCTAGAAAGGTGCTGATCTTTTTTTTTTTTTAACATGGGTATAAAATAGACTGGAAATTTTAGGTCTGGGATAAAGTCTGAAAGAGCAATTCAGCTGTCTCAAGCAACCTGCAATGCTGCAAAATAGCCAGCTTGCTCCCTGCTTGCTCTCACCACATGGTCTCCCTGGCCCTGCTGCCGACTTGTTTCAGATCAGCTGCCTAAGCCAGCAGAAGACTAACTCAGGTAGAAGCGTATCAGATTTTTCTGCTGCAGGTGCACACCAGAGATAAGTTACAGGGATGGGAGTAGCCAAGACTTCTGTCCCCCTACTGCAGCACCAAGTGTTTGGACAGGCTGAACCCCCATTTGCCTGTGCCCTGAGCTGCTCTGTCCTGGCACCCGCCTGCTCTTGTGTCTGTGCCAAGTTTCCGGATGTCATGTGTGCATAATGCCGCTGGTCCCAACACCCCTGCACATCCCATGTCGATCTTTCCAGAGGAAACAGCCCAGTCGCTTTGTCACTGATAGAGTAATGAATTGATCGATTTTTTTTCCCCTGCTACTTCCATTAGAGACGAGCAATACAATATTCCATTCACTATTTCCTGAAGCAATTCACTGCCTTCCAGACCTTTCCCTTCTCCCCAAATTATCACCGAGCTTTCTGCCTTACAGCAAGAAGAATGTCTGTATAAGATGGGTGTCTCTTCTTTTATTTGTAGGCTTGGACTCTTGGCAGCAAGCCACGCTGAAGACACTTATCTCTTTCCATATGTTGAAAGTAAGTTACTCTGATGTTCAAAGTGAGCGTGAGGGCCCTGAGCTTCATGCAGATGCAGCTGGTCTTGCTATACTGATCTGTGGTTGCTGATTGATGGGCGCAATTCTTTTAATGGTAGCTGGGCATTGGCATACATATACCTCAAAATGGTACACTGCAAACATTACTTGTCCAAGCCTGTAGTGGGAAATGCTGCCAGTGTGCCAGGAAATTGGATTTACTGAACAGAGTTTATTAAATTAAGTCAAGCCTCTTTCTGTTGTGCTTAAATCTAGCAGATGCCGATGCTTGCATGCCTGAGGTGTGGCTCCAGGCTTGCTGACTGTTGCCTGACATGTTTTTCTGGAGTAAAGATTTTGGTAGAAGCCCATGTTGATAAACACTTAAAAGATTCTGTTCAGTGAGGGGTCCTTTGGGGTGGTAAAGCAGTAGAGTTAAGCTTCGCCTTCCTCATCGCTCATTTCCTGCTATGCTCTGAACTTGATGGTAGACTGAGCAAGAGACTGCGTGGACCATGCAAAGAAGATGCTCTTTCCTGCAGCTCAGTGGTCTCCTCTGCCTTCTGAGAGAGCAAACCTGGTAAAAAGTCACCCAGAGATAGATACCATGCCAGTATTAAAGGAACAATTTGGTTACGGCCACCTAGCAGATGCCTTAAGGCTCAGTTGCAATATGCTGCAGATCTGCAAGTTGCAGATCTTACACTTTCATGCACCTGGAAGGCAATGTAGATTTTATATGGAAATTTTATGAACGTCCCAAGGAGCATCAGGGAAGTTGTTAGCTGAGAAGATCACTGGTGTGGATTTTGAAGCATTTTGCTAAGATTTCTCCTGGCTTTTTCCCCATATGTGCTTTCTGTAGTGCTTACTGAAACAGAGAGCTTGACTGAATACTTGTACTTACAGATATGTGTGAAGCAGTGTGAGGGCTTCAGGAATAGGCTAGGCTGTCTGCCCCTGCTTCTAGCAAGCTCAGGTCTGTAGTCCTCATTGCTGCTGGAAGATTGAGTGGCCTGGGAAACAACTGGGATGCAGAGACCAGGCTTGGATGTTGGACTTCTGGAAGGCATTTCTGTCTCTGAAATGAGAAAAACAGATTTTTTTCTACAAATAATTGGTAGGTCTGAGCAGTTATTTCTGAAAAGTAAAATATGGAACGAAGGATCTAATGCTGCTCAAGCAGGACTATGCTAGAGACTGAGGAAATAATATTTGGGGGAGAAAAACCTTCTCTCCCAACTCCTCCCTGCATTCTCTTTTTTTCTGTCAATGCTTATTCCTTAACAACCAAAGAAAGGGCAGGATTAAGTTTATCTGATTTGTGCCCCGTGGGGAAGAGAAGGCTGAGCAGATGGCCTCTTGAAGTTACAAGGCTGCGGACTGAAACGGTCCTTCTGTCCCTGTGAGAGCATCTCCTCTCTGCCCGGGTGGATTTTGTTTGTTGACTTTGCTGTGATATCAGCTGCCTAGGAACCCTGGTCCTGTCTGTCACAATGCAAACTTCATCGTGTATTTAATGGTATCTTGTAGATGGCTGCCTGCATCAATAGCCATGTTCCTTTCCCCTCACTAGGTGTCCTTGCTTTTTTCCCCCTTCTCTGGACAGGAGCACTGACTTCTCCTTCCTGCCATTTGAATCTATAATTTCAGGCAGTTTTGACATTCTTCTCTTGACCTTCACAGCTCAATCTTGCTGCTGCCTTCCCTGTGGAAAACCTCTGTGATATATTATCTCTCCTCTACACGTGCTGCAGAGACTCCTGCATGAGCCCCAGTTATTGCTGTGCTTATGAGCTGTTCTTTATTTGGTTGGGCTTTTGTACCCTGAAGTTATGTGTCTAGTGTCTGCTCAATTCAATTGCTGCCCAGGATAGCTGTATTGCCTGGAAATATAATGAAGTTATTGATCATTGTGCAAAAGCAGGCAAATTAGTGTATTATGTACAACAGTGTGTCGTTCCAGTTATGTTTGGTACCTACCAGTTAAGGCAAAGGAAGAAATCTGTGCATAGATGCCTATATTTTCCTTGTCTTGTCTTTTTAATAGTTAAATCCCTTGATCCGGGATAGCGTAGGCATTGCTGGTTTGCTGGTGCTGTTGTTTCTGGCATGCTCTAGCTAGTTATTTGATCTCTGCTTTTCATGAATTTCCAGGAGAGGCTCCTGTGCTACCTCTGTGGTTATTGCAAAGTTTGCTGGAAGACAGGTTTCAATGCATCCTGGTAAGATATAGTCCTCTGGGGGCTTCCTGGAAAATGGCATCTCCTCCCACATTCCAGCAGAGCTGAGTCTGTCAGTCACTGACCCGATGCAGGAGCTGGGTAGTGGTTTGCTGGGCCCCACGTCTGCCAGTTCTGTACATCACGGAGGGTGCAAATACATGAAACTTGTCCTCTGGGCTCCCTGGTGGTCTCCTCTCTGGGAGATTCCAGGCCTGCAGGAGTGCTACAGAGAGCCGTTGTGCATACGCTGCTCAGGAAGCACGGATGGAAGAACAGTGTTCTGTGAAGCCTTGGTACCGATTCACCCGGGATGCTGTCCAGGGGGAAGGTCTGAAAAGCTCTGATCAAAGAAGGCCTTCAGAACAAGCCTTACCTGAGGCTCTGTCCTTGCTGGCTTGCCAGGTACTGCTCGAGAGTGTAAAACCCTCGTGCAGCCTGACCTCGGGCGAAGGTGGGAGAGATGCTGAGCTTTCCCCTCTGCGTCCCACCTGCTCTGTTGCTCGTGCTGCTGATGAGCTCAACTATTTTGTTAGAAAGGTTTTAACATCTACTGCTGTATCTCACTCCCAGGGGGAGTATCCATTTTTGGCAGATTGGAGGGTCCAAATGGACCTGTTTTTGTTTTGTTTTTGAAATGGTGTCATTTTGCAACATTGTGTTTTCAAAGTGAATGTGTTGAAATAAAAAAGCATCAAAATGGTTTTTTTTATTCAGATAGTTTTATGATCTTCATTAATCTTCCCTCGAATACTGAACCTGTTCAGGTTGTGGGGTGTGCTGAAGCTCCCCACAAAGCAAAAATAACAAAGTACTGCATGTGGCTGAGTGGGGAGAGCCCAGGGCTCTGGAGGTCAGCCCAAGGGCTCGCTGCTTTCCAGCAAATGCTAGTGACCGGCTGCAAGCTCGCGTGACCCGTGGAGGCCAGCCGCTGTCACGGCCACTCTGCAGCACGTTTAAATGTGTAGCTTGTTGTGGCAGCCTTAGCTTGCTGTGCAGTTCTCTAATAAATTTGCTGTGCGGGAGGGATGGAACGGGGCTCGAGGCCTTCAGGAGGCTCAAGCTACATGTTACTTGGGAAATAGCATCTCTTCTACAGCGTGCTGCACTTACGTGCATCTGCCTAGGAGGGTTTGGGGCGAGAACTGGAGGTGCAGCCTCATCGAGGTTTTTATAGAACATTTAGCCTTGTGACTTATTTGTGCCTCATCTTTCCACAGCTCTCTGCGCTGGGTAGAGCATGCTGCTGCTCCCCTTCTGCAGCGCTGGAATAGCAGAACTGTGAGATTCCTGACTTTTCTTTTCTCCATTCCCCTCTGAGAATAGGATGAGCTGCAGCTCGAACGGTTTCTTTCCCATGACTTAACCTGCAGGTGAGCCAAAGGTTCTTGCAGGAGCTTGTTTCCCTGAGTCACGTCCTGTGAACGCTGTCCAGTCTGAGGTGCGTTAAAGAACATTGCAAAAGACAACTTTGTATCTCCTGTCTCTCCCATGGTCTACCAGTGGAGGGAGGGGAAAAAAAAATTAAAAACAGACTAACCATTGAAGAATATTGCCCTTAAAAGGTAGGGGGAAGTATGGAGCTCCCCATGTAATACGTTATAGCATCCATTGTAATTGCTGAATAGCAGGAAAGGACTTCACAGCTCCTCCTGGGGATTTTCACACAAATCCTATCTTGGTTGGTCTGCTTTCAGTGCTGCCATGGCAGCTGAAAGTTAAATATTTGTCTTATCTGCTTGGGAAGTTTCCTTCTCTGTACTTTTACTATGTCTGTGCATCTTTAAATACCTTTTTTTTTTTTTTTTACCTCCTCTTTCCAGTATTTCTCTGCCCTCTTCTATCAGCTTCTTTTTTAGCTTTCAGAGCAATGAGATTCTGTACTGCATATTTTCAAAAACTTCAATACCTATGGGTGAAACACAGGGAATATATGAATGGGTTTATAAACATGAAAAGGCAAGGATGCGTGTGAGTATCAGAATCTCTCATGCCCAAACTGCACAAGTTACAAAACTGTCCTAGGGAGGAGTGGATTCAACTGCATCAAGCTGCTGAACACTGAAATCTGTGTTTTGGTTAAAAACAGAAGTCTCTTGTATGCTTGGCCGTCAAAGGAACCTTCAGAAAAAGAACCTGGGGAAGGAGTTTCGGAGACAGCTTGGTAGAGTCACTACTAAATCCATGCATTGAGACTACTGTAAGAATACAGCTCAACAGAACTGGCTTCTCTAAGGAGCTGAATAGCATTAAATAAAGTGATAATTTGGGGGAAAAAAGAAATGCCAGGTCTCAAAACAGATGTAAGAGAGGTAATAGGAGCCAGAGACTGGAAATGGAAAACAACTGAAACTGGAAACTAGTCACAAAGATAACTTATCAAAGAAGCAAACTGTACAGGAAATACTACCTCTCTCTTGGGGAATGTTTTTAGATGGCCCTTATGAAGTAGGTACTTTTATTAAAGCTCAGTCTGAGAGTGAAAATAAGAAATTGTGCTAACGAAGTGTGTGTAATTTTTTCTTCCATTCTAAACCTAATGATTTTAGATTTTTTTTTCCACACACAAAAATAGACTGTGTGTGTGTGATACTCCTGAGCAGTTTCCTCTTTCTGTCTGTATGCAGAGCATGGCCTCTACTAAGAGTTTGAAATGGAATATGGAGAGAGAACAGAAGATAACCCTTTTGATTGCAGGAGCACACTTGCATCCAAACTCCATATCCTGGTGGTTCTACCTCTTGGGAGAATGTGGAGAGTTGGGGTCCCTCCATTATGCAGCTTTGACCAGGCTTTGACCATTAGTGCTCTCTGATGCCAGGGTTCTCCCCACAGGCTGATGCTTCACTTCTGTGAGCAAAGAAAGCTCAGGTGTCCGTGGGGGAGAAGGTTTTGTGCCTCCTGGATCAAGAAATGTCTTGAATCTTTGGACACAGCGGGGATTTTTGGCTTGCTGTCCCACAGAGCCATTCCTAAGCATTGCTCAGCTCTAGGTGATTTACTGTTTTGGATAGTGATGACTTTGCAGTTTTTAAGATGTTAGTTAATAATGAAGAGCTGAAGATGGAGTTTTAAACAATTATGTGCAAGGCTGGCAATGCTCAGGTTCAAAGCTCAGGTAATGACCACATAGCTAAGCATGGATGTTTGGTCCTGGGTGGGGGCTTTATCTGGGTGAGGATGAAATACACCAGTGTTTATGAGAACAGAAGAACCAAACTTTCCTGTGGAACTTTTTCTTTTTTTGGGTGATGTCAAAACTTGCCTACAAAAACACCAATTAGTTACTTTCTAGCTAATATACCATAAAAAGACAAGGAAATTGAGTTAAAATGTTTTTTCTTTTTGTACCCCGTATATTGTAAGTTCCAGGTAAGATTACAAGAGCCTTTTCAGATCTGTTTCTTTGAAGATTTAACACTACAGAGAGTTGTTGAACTCTTGATTTCCTTAAACTTTTCAAAAGTGAATGAAGTCAAATGTAATCTTATTAGTAGGAATAGAAAGGATATTTGGGGCAGATCTCTTAAAAATACAAGCCTGTAAGGCATTGTCAAAAAGCGTAGAGATTTTTCACTCTTCTGTCTCTCTTAATAAGTCCAAAGGAGGGAATTTACCCATTGATAAATATGGATTACTTTTGGCCTCAGAATAAATCTTGCTGTCCATATTTGCTGTTATTTAAGCTTTTAGAGACATATTTTATTTGCTTCCTCTCTTGTACCCACCGCTCTGTATCCAAACTGCAATATTGCAATTTCTACCAGAAATAGTGCTTCTGTGTTTGGTTTTTTATTGTTAATATGGAAGCTTTATTCTCTCTTAAATGGGGCTTGTTTGACTCCAGAGCATGCTGTGCCCTGAGCTTCCTGGAGGTCTCCAAAGCCTGGATTATCAGGTAGAAGAGTCATCATCCCTCCCAGTGACTGACCACTACCTGGTCCAAACAAAAGCGCTTTGCAGAGGCTGGCGGCGTTTGGGGAGGTACAGACTGAGGGCTCCTCATCTTGCTGAGCTCCGTAGTTGTGTCCAGCCCTACAACCTGCAGCAGGTGAAGGCAGCTCCGAGCTGCACCTCTCTGTGTCCCTCAGTGCCTGTCTGTGAGATGCAGTGACAGACGTGTGAGTCATCGCCTTGCAGATGCGCGCTCCAAGGAACTCTGTTGCCAAGGTGATTTTTCAAATACTGTTTTTGCAGGGGCAGGGCTGCTGTGGCAAAGGAGCCGCAGCTCAGGCTGATTGCCTCTGCTCACAGAAAGTGAGGGCAGGCAGGCTCGGAAGGGCAATAGAGCCATTTTCACCAACTGGTCAGGAATACAGAGAGGAGCCTGGGCAGCTGGGAAGCTCCTGCTGTCCTTTATTTCAGTTTCGTCATGTTAGAGCTAGAATGATGGACTTGAAGCTGGAGTTGAGGGCTGCGATGCAGTAAGCTTGTGTGCTTTGCCGATCTAACGTGAAGTCTTGTCGACAGCAGCTGAGAGCAGGGGTGAAAACTCTTCTGCAGTGTTCCCTTCCTCATGCCACATCGTGCGTGTGAAGGTGCTATTTGTTGGAAAGAAAAAAGCAGAGGTGAGGGGGACAGAAGAAGCACCGGGCTTCTCGGAGCCCCCGTTTGTGGAAGGCACTGACAGCAGACAGAGGTGTGGCAAGGCCTAAGGGGTCTGCTGGGCCTAGCCCACGTGGCTTAAGTTTGACCTTTCTCACTCATTATGGGGGATCTTTCTTTTGATTAACTGTGGTATGAGTTCATAACCAGTCCAGCAGGAGGGATTCGGGTACCTGTGGAAGTGTGCAGCCTGCCCTTGCTTTAAGGCTTCCTCAAAGGCCAACTCTTAAATAGAGTCTTGCAGCCCTTCTATATGCAGTATAACACAGTGCTCAGGGTTTTCTTCACTTCCTCTGTGTTTCTGTTGTGTTTTCTCCCCATGCAGGAGGCATAATTGCATTTGTCAGTCGTGATGGCACAAGGGAAGTCTAGAAAATGAGGTCTCCATTTAGGCTTTTTTTGTGCCTCAACAAGCAAACTGGAAAGTGATGTGGCTGTTTAATTTTTGTTTATTCCACTTTATGGCTGATGTTTGAGACTGTGTGCTAATAAGAGCCAAGGGCCTGAACTCCCAGATCCTTGGGGATCTTTTTCGGAAATCATTTTCTCTTCAGGGAGCGAGTGCCAGGCTTCTTGCTGAAGGGAGCAGAATTTAATTTTTCTGTTGTATTTGAAGAAATGTGAAATTGTGCAAAACTGGAGGGGAAAAAAAATAGGTCAGAAGTGTCTGCAGCAGAGCCAAGAACATGGTGATGAGGCTGCTCTCAGCCCTAGCTTACACCAGCTCCAACCTAGGCTGCTGATGAGCTACCACCTAGATCTTCCTCCTGTAAGGCAGGCTGAGAGGGTTTGTCTGCTTGTTGTAGGGAAGGTGGGAGGTTGGAAATGGTCAGATTTCTTTTCTTGATTGAGTGGGGAAGAACCAAGTCTCAGGTGCAAACCCGAGGTTCCGCAGATCAGCTTGATGACAGGAAGGCTTTGCCCCTTGTTTTGCGCTTGCCTGCTGACATGGCACACTCACCTGCTGTGCTGTTCTCTGTATGATTTGGAGGCAACTTCACACTCCTCTGCCTCTGTGAGGAAGTTGCTTTTGGAAATTGGCTTTTACTGTTTCTCTCCAGTCCTTTGGTGGTGACTGGATGACAAGATGCTGCTCCGTTTGGTAGCACAAGAAAGGTATAGGTCCCTGTGGCCTGTACAGGTAGAATATTGCAGCGGTGCTTGATCCTGACAGTCTGCCCAAAGCAGGGTTTGCACGTGGGCCGCAGGGAGCTCCTGTCCTGAGAAGTGCTGAGAAGGGTTGGTTCTCCTTCCCCGGTTTGGCTCAGTGCAACTTTTGACTTGCTTCTGTGGGCCTCATGCCCCTGTCCTTCACGCACAGCTGGCCACGAGTGACCAAGCTGTGTAGAAACTCGTTCCACTCGGGACGGCAGCTGGACGGCGCAGCGCCAGCAGCTGAGCCAGGTGGACCTGCCAGCTGGCGGGCGGCCTGGAACGGGACTCCCCCAGCAGAGGCTGCGGGAGAAGAGGATGCCGAGTGACAGCACGTCTGCTCTTCGGTTGGCTTCAAGGAAGGCTTTTTGGAAGGTGCACTCAAGACTTTTGGGGTTGCCCACTTCAAGCAAGCCTTCCTTTTGCTATCGATGCTAGTAAATGTGCTTCTGCAGCTGCCTCCTCTCCACGGGCTGCATCTCATAGTGCCTCCCGTGCTTGGGAAAGGAGAACCGCAGCGTGGTCTGTCTGGTATCAGACAGAAGCACTGTCTGTCTGGTATCCTGCGTCTCATCTCCCTCCTCAGCATCTTTCCACCTCGACCCGGTGACTCAGCAGGATGTGCTGGTTGTCAGCATTTTTTCTTGTCTTCTCTTTTTTTTTTTTTTTTTTTTTTTTTTTAAAGAAACTTTCCAAAATGCACAGAATATATGTAGAAAAAAGCAGGGCTTGGTGATTTTTTTTTTCTCATAGTCCTGTCTTAGTGATACATCTGACCTGATTTGCTGCCCCCGGGGTGTTAGCAGCAAGAGGGAGGTTATAAAGTCAAAGCTGCAGCAGAAATCCGTGAACAAGGGAGCGGAGGCCACCTGGCTCTCTGTCCCTCAGTGCGGCTCGTTGGGAATCTTTCCTGTAAGCCAGCTGCGTGATATGGAAGAAGGTACTTATCCCTGTGCTCCCACCATGTTTTTACCTACCGAAGGGGATGTTAGCCCCTGAAATAAGCAGGCTTTGAGACACAAAACAGCTTTTTTCAGGAGGAAGTCTGAGATGAGAATTGCTTCTTGTGACACCCACGTGCAAGGGGGTTCCTGAGATCTGTCCATACCATGAGCTGTCAAGGTCAAGCACCTGGCTCACAAGGCATTTTGTGATCTCGGTGGCACTCTCTTAATTTAGTCTTCCGGTGCCTTGTAACCTGCTTCTGCCCTGGTAAGGAAAATGACTTGTTGTGCTCTCAGGCTTGTGGCATCTTCCTTGCAGGCAGGCTGCAGAAGTGGATTTAAGGACACTAACTCACTGGACCCCATTGAGTATCCTGTGCGCATAACAGAGATCAACCCTTCAAATATTAATATTTATGCCAGAGAAGCTGCTAGAGCAAGTGTGGATGGGAAGAGGAAGGAACTGAGGGCTCTTGAAGAGTGAAAAATGTTTCAAGCAGAGCACTCAGTGCTTCTGAATGGATAGTTTTATACATTGTGGCTGTGATTGTAGCACCTTAAAACGTTACTGGGGAGGACGGAATTTGTCCCCTGCGTTGCCTTTCGCAGACTGCTGAGCAAATTGTGGCTTCTCCATAACCTCCTGAGGGCATCTGCTCCAGCTTCAGCTGGCATGTCACTTGTGCGCTTATGCGGCTAACTGGAGCTGAATCTCGGCTCTTTCCGCAGAGGGGGGATTCGTGCCCTTGCTGTAACGGGTCAGAGCCTGAGGATGTTTACCAGGCCTGATGGAGGCCTGACCTTGGCGTGAGGACACGAGTCACGCTGCTCCTCTGGGTCTCTGGTGGTGGAGCTGGGCTTGGCAGGGTGCTCCTTTTTAAATAACTGGGTAATTCGTGAGTCGGGGAGAATGGATATCCCGTTTTAATTCTTTGTTAGGGGAAGGAGGAGCTATTTTTGTGCAGGAGGAATGGTTAAATGCTATTAAAAACGAGGCTTGCTTCTGAATAGAAAAGCAAATGCCGTATCCATGGTGCAAGCTGCCCTGTCCCAGCAGGCCAGCAGGGGCTGTCACCTTCTCTTCCAGCACTGGTGTCCAAGCCTACCCGGAGCAGCAGGGCTTGGAGCGGGTGAAGCCTGGCTGCGGTCCCTGTGCACCAGGCTCAGGCTACCAGGCTGCTGCTGGGAGCAAGGCAAAGAGAGCCACGATACCAGCCCCAAATCCTGGCCTTGCCATCTCCAGGCCCAGCTCCCGATAGTCCCACACGATCCTGGCTCCAAGGACACTTCTGCAGCCTTGCCTTCAGGGCTGAGGAGCAGGAGAGCTGGGCTTTTAGGTGGGGAGTGTGGATGAGCCCAATAAGCTCCTTGACTCCCGTGGGCACCTGCTCTGGCAGGCACCACTGTGCTGGAGGATGTCTTGGCTGGTCTTCTGCACAGCTTGTGTCATCCGTGAGCTCTTTTCCAAGAGGAAACGGGTACCTTTGGGATTCCTGCATCGGCACCTGTCAGGTCCTGCAAGGGGCTAGGGGAAACTCAGCCGTGATTTCCTACTTCCCCATTCCTTTCAGTGCAAAATGGTCTGAGACAATTTACAAATGACTCTCTGTGTAATTTAAGAGGAAAAAAAATGTTTGCTGTTCAGTATATTCCTTGCATTTCCTTAGTGAATTCAGCATTGCACAGCTGTAGGCACAGGCTGCTTTTTTCCCCTTCCTATTATACAACCAAGGCTAAAAATAACACATCTGTTGTTGTTTAACTGCAATTTATATGGCACCCTGCTTTGCCAAAATAGCGTGTTTCAAGCAGCAACACCCGCACTGCTGTGTATCACCAGCCTGCTGGGAATACGACTCAAACACCACATGATACATTTAATAGTTCTGACCAAAAGGAGGCTTGGGACGAGGAGACAGGGCAAGTAGATGTCTGGTGTTAGAGCATCCTCCTCTTCTACAGCACAGCATGATGCAGGAGCAGATTTATGACCAATGTTTGTGCTTGTGGCAGAGTCTTTGCAGGTGCTGGAGCTCTTCCAGTGTAAAGTCCATGTTTTTGGCCCTTTTGACTGTGCAGCCCAGTTTAAAAATGGTATCTTATGACTGAGGGAAGTCTAGAGTATTAAGGCTTTAACCTAGTGTCTTGGTTGAGCAAGGCTTCTCCTGCACGCCTGGAAGTGCTAAAATCGATATCCTTTTAAGGTAGGATATATTTATTTATATATCTATATGTACACACAAATATACTTTAGATTGATGCATATATATGGATGTAGGTGTATATATAATCATAAATATTATCTATATACATGCATATATATATAAAGCCTATGACTGCAGTCCTTTACCAAAAGACTCATACAACCATTTTGAACTGAAGGAAGAAACACGGAGAAATTCTACTTGTCTGCCTCAAAAGCTGGGTTCTGAGAACTGTCACGAGTAGTAACAAGCATTTGATGTAGGAGCAGAAAGTCTGCTTTTTCCCTTTCTAATCTGTTTGTGTTTAAGATGTTTTGTACCGCACAGATCAGAGAAAATAAACACATCCTTGCTAACAGGAATAATTGTCGAGTTTACAGGATCTGAATTGCTGGAGCTAAGGCGTGAGGGCTTTGCTACCCCTCTTCCCTGTGAGCAAGGTTTCAAAGGCAAGTGGTACTTCAGTTCCACGTGCAGACGCTGGCAGGGGGGACCCGAGCCCTCCTGAGTTCACAGGAAAAAAAATAAAGCAGAGCTGCTGTCTGCCTTTGATCTCAGAGGTGCTTGTGAGCTAAATAAAAATAAAGACCACCTTGGGACGGCGCATGCTGTTAATTAACTAACTGAAGCTGCCTCCTGCGTGCGAAGCGCTCGCCCGCGAGTCTCCAGCGGCCTTGGCATGCTGTGCATGAAGGGGACGTTGCCAAATGCAACTTGGCAACTTCTAGCGAGTGCAAATCCTCCTCATGGGCAGGGAGGGATGTAAAATTGAAAATGTCTGTAGAAGGGGCCGTGTGACTCTTGTGTGGCTCTGACTTGCAGAGTTTGGTGCAGAAGGGCAGAAATGGGCTGCTTTGCATCTCTGTTGTGATGGGGTATCTTGATGGAAGATGATGGGCTGTGATGGGAGCAAGGGTGTCTTCTCTGGTTGATGGCTTCTCTGAAGCTTTTTTTTTTTTTTTTGTGTGTGGGATGGATTGGAGGACTTTCCTCCAAGTCTTGCTCACCTAATGCCAGGCGTCTGCTGGCTGTGTATGTGTGTGGGATGCCGAAGCCCTGACGGGCACCTCCGCAGCAGCCCATTCCACACAGGTGCCTTTGGAGGTTAGCTTAGGCGCTGCTCAGCAGTCACTGGCGTTGGGGCCTTTGAATTAACTTTAGTATTTTTGACAGTTGTCCTGCACGCATCAACTTGATCATCCCTGTGCTAAAGCCCCAGACACATCTTGAAGGTTCATATTGCCCCCATGGGACTTGTTCCCCTGCAGACCGTGGGTCTGCCCATCCCGCCGCCTTCCCGAGCGGCCCTGCCCCCCGCGCTGCCTGCTAAGCTGCAGCTTAAGGCCCCGCTGCCGGGGTGTCCGTCTTGTCCGTCTTCCCGCCGCGCCGCCCTTGGGCTCTCGCCAAGAAAGCAGCTTTCACGTTTCCTTAAATATTCTGCTGCTGTTTGGAAAAAAATAAATATCGGAATTGATGTTATTGCTAGAGCTGGCCAGCTGGCCGAGGACTTTATTTTATTTTTTTCATTAGCAAATCATGCCAGGCGCTGTTTTCCCAATGAAGCAATGAACATGTTTTCAGACAAAGAGGGGAGACACCCCCCACCAGCACCACCAGCATCATCCCTGAAAGCTGGAAACACTCAGTGTAAGCCAGAAAGAGGGAAAGTTGCTGGCCCGGGCTGTTGCTCGGAGCCCATGGGGCTGTGCCCTGTGTTTTGGCCTCTCTGTGTCCCACATCCTTGCTCCGTGTCCCACATCCTTGCAGCAAAGTCGTGGGATTTGGGATGTTGGGGAGAGGGGGATACAGGGTTGTGAGGAGCTGATTTGGGGGGAGCAGGAGGGTTGGAGCTGCAGCTGTGGGGCCTTGCCCTGCTTGTTCCTGCTCTCCTTTGCCTGGGTCTCCACAGAGTGTATCCTGCCTGGGGCAGAAATTGGCTTAAAATGAGTAGAATTTTTAATTTTTATTTTCTGGAATAAGAGATGATGACAACTCCACCATCATCCTCCTTGTCCTCTGGAAATTCAAAACTTTTTGTTGTCCTTAGTGTTATGAAAAAGACCCCCTGCCCTAAGCAGGCTTGTTTCGATCTTAAGACATTGAAGTGATTAAATTATGCACCAGCTTTTATTTAAATCATCCTGAAAGATCTGAAGCTTCAGAGATGTTGTCTGCAGCCAACAGTTTTCCGAGTTGTGTTGAATTCCTTTATCCTGTTTGATTTCTGTTTGAAAGGGGAGAAAAAAGGGTATTTCTGCTTTGCCATGCTTAAGAATAGCCTAAGGTGAGAGGAGCAGTGTTTAGGGAGATTTGTCCTGTATTAACATTCTTGGAGCAATATTCCCAAGACATTTTCAGAGACTGAAGTCTGTCTTTTTTCCCTCATTTTTTAAAAACACCAAAGATAAGATAAAATTTTACAGTGTCTGTAATGAAATCTCCAGTAAAAATATTTGTGTCTTTATTTGCTTTGGTATTGGATATCACAACTGGTTTCCAAGTAGTGAAATCAGTGTTTAGTTGGTGCTAGCCTTTATTTACAAACTATCTAATAACTGACCGCTCTGTATGGATGCCATTTACCTGGATTTTTCCTGATTTCACACAACCTCAAAAGGGAAGTCAGACTAGGCCTAGTTCAGATCACTGTGGCTACTCATCTTTTCACATAGATGTTTAGAGAGTGTTCCTCACTTGCGACTAGTTTTCAGAAGAAAATGTCAGTCTGTTCAGGCCAGGTTCCCATAGGAATGTAACAGACTGGAAGGAAAGTTCTCTTGAAAAGTGGCTCTCAAGAACAACTCCTTAGCCTGAGAAAGCAGGACCCATGCTGCTGCCACTAATCTAATCTTGTTCCTTATTTCTTATTTCTCTGTTGACAGGGAGCCAGTTTGGATTTGTTCAGCTCGGGATTGAAATGCAGCCTATCTGCCATACTGACAAATTCAAAACTGGAAAAGCCTGAACAAAATTTTATGGGCTTTGCAGTGTTATCTTTATGAAATGTTTGACACGGAAGTTGTATGCAGTAGCTAGGCTCTGTTTTCTTAACATCTTTTTCTTTTTTTCTCCCCTTCTAGGTATAGAAGAGAAAACAATTCTTTCAAAAAAAGAAAAAATGAAACTGAGGAAAGAAAGATGGCTACAGAGTAAGTAGTCCTGAAAAACAACTGTATCACATGTATCTTGCTGGATGACTCTTCTGGATTTCTAAATGAGGCGTGTACAGTGGCTGGAAGTACTGGGCGGTATCAGAGCAAGGGTTATAGGCTGTGGAGGCTGAATGCTTCTCAGGTTTATTCCCAGTACATGAGGTAGAAGTCTCAGGTTTTGCCTGTTTCCAGGGGGCTTTTAATGCTCAGATGGAGTCTTTGCCACAAAGCTATTTTTGATCTTCCTCTGCATGGGATACAAGAGACTCCATAAAGCCGTTTGCATGGCCTCCAGGTAAGACCCTGTGCCTCTGCAAGGTTTAGCTTGTTGTCCTGTACTGTTAAGGCTGCAGTACAATCTCTGCTAGCTGTACGGTCACAGCATGAGCTAAATGGCTGCTGAAGAGCTGTGGGCAGGGTAGGAGAGGCTGGAGCCGGGCCCCACACAGCCACCAGCTAATCCCCCATCTCTGTGAGCAGAGCTGGGGGAATGCAGTGGGGCCGAGTGCCCTTGGCAAGGAAAGCCTCTGGGGAGTCTAGCTGTGCTGCTGCTCTCTCCCATATGCCATGAGTCAGTGAACCCACCGACCAGACAGCGCTGACTGTCTAGTGGCTGTGAAATAAGAGCCAAACAAAACCAGCCCATGGCCCAAGTGCTCCTGCTTCCTGTGGGAAGTGCATCTGTATTTTCATTTCTAGTTGCTCAGCACGGTAAGACTTTCAGCTGTGGTACTCTGAGGCACCCTGCCTTCGTATTAGTTATGCACTACCTGTCCTCGTGTACCGAATTACATAAAAACTCAAGTCTTGCTTTTGTTGCACTGACATCCCCTCATAGGGACCAGTGAGTGCAGGGAGTGCACATGAGGGACCTCATTCTGCAAAGCAGTTAAAGGTGCTCTCATCTAGGGGACCTTTGGAAGGCAGGTGAGATGGCTTTGTCACTTTGAGTGCAACAAGGAATGTGGCAGCTTCTCTGCAACTAGTAGCTGTACACTTTCAGCAGAAGGAGCCTTAGAAGATTTCGAAGCGGGGGCGTAAAGGAAAATTCCTCTTGCCACCTGGAGTTTTCTTGGGGCACACTGTTCCCTTAATACCTTTTCCCTAGCAGAATTGCTGACAGACTGTATGTGGGATGGAGCGGTGCATCTTTCTGCTGTGCCATATGTTCTCTGCTCCCAAGCTCTCATTGATCTCTGAGCTTGAGTCCATCAGCTTGTGATTTCACCCATCACAATGAAGGTGTCTCTGACTTCCCTTACATAAAAAGGCGGTAATTTAGCACAAAGAGTGCTAAGGAAAGCTTCCTTTATAACACCAAACTTCCAAGCTATTCATGCTCAGCCCTCACTGAAGCACAACACACAGTTGATTGTGCTAGTCCTGACATCTGGCCTGCTGGCTGCAGTTTCAGTGCTCCTTAAGTGTTCTCTCTATGTGCGTACTTGATACTATCGTGGGAACATAGTTGTGCTCCAGCAGGCCTTTCCTAAGCTTTCCCTAGCCTAATATCCTGTTGCTCATCATGACTGGTAGCAGATGCTCTGTTCTCAGCAGCATCTTAATGATGGTGAATTCACGAAAAAGGGGTACACAGAATTCATGCCTTGTATTTCCTGCAAGAAACGGAGGCCAAGCTCCTGGATTTGGGTGGCACTACTGCTCCCATATTCAAGGTCACTCATGTTGAAGATAGAGGAGAATCCAGGAGAAGGCTCTCGTGCTCTCAAACGTGCCCTCCTGCAGGTATGTCTTCACAGCAACAGTAAAGACTTTCTCAAGATCCCACGTGTTTTGGCTCTAACACAGACTCCTTTCCCCACTCTTTGCTCTAAAATTACTAAATGGAGTGAATAGAAATGAAATGAACAGGCTTTGCTTTGGGGAAAACTCAAAGATAAAAAATTTCAACCCAAATTATCTGTCCAAGAAGATATCAGATATTGGAAATGCTCTACAGAGTATTGGAAATGCTTTACAGATACAGAAATACCTGCTTGCTGGCTCTCTTTGTACTCTTGCTAAACTTGCAGCCAGTTGGCAAATCTCACCATTCCCCTAGGAAATGCTGCACTAAGGCTTAGCCAAGTCCCATAAGAGGGAAAGGAGAAAAAAAAAAAAAAAAAAAAAAACACCAAATGTTGGTACCAGGTGTGCAGCTTTTTTTTTTTTTATCAAGACAAAAACTGATTAACTGTAAAGAGCCTATATTCCTATCAGTAAAGAACCTGATATTATTAGCTGCTGAAATAAAATGAACTCATATTTCCCAAGATGATGCTTTTTTCGGTGGCACTGAGCACTTCAGCACAGGCATAACTGAGACCAAAGAGCTGCAGACAGTTAAAACTGAAGCTCATTCTTTTGCCTCATGCATATAACTTCTTCTTTACTGTGAGTTTCCAATATTTGCTTGTTCATCTCCCCTTGCCACCCGAAAAGAGAACCCAACTTTACTGAAATGGTTATCTTGAAATCTCTGTTTTCCTAAATCTTCCCAGGAGTTTGTTGTTTCTTGTTATCCCAGGCCTGCTTTTTTGACATTGGATGCCAAGGCCCTGGGAACTAAAGTTCAGCCCAGTAGTGCAAATGCAAAACTTGGAAATTTCTTCCATTCCAATAAATCATCTCAGGAAAGACCGGAGCAGGAAAAAAAGGTTATGCAATGTGTTAGACATTAGAAGTATGTGCATTTAAAAATATATATATCGTGTGGCTCCAAGGATAAAGACCTCATAGGAAAAGAATTTGGGATGTTTGCTCAGAATCAGGTGTCTGAAAATTTTAAGCACATAATGTTTATGAAAGCTCTAAAGTAGCCAGCTTCATAAAGCCAGACCAAAAAAAGAAGTGATGCAGAACAGAAAGCTGTGTTCTTGGCAGGGATTCCTGTGAAGAGAAGCATTTACAATCCCGATTTGTCACAAACATCCATGTACAGCAAGAATTGCAGTTCATCGAGAACGGTTGTCGTTTGACTCAGCTGAAGTTGGGGAGTGAACAAGGCAAGAAATATTAAAGGAGCAACCAGTTATCCAATGCATTTGAGCTCTGTTTTATTGAATGGAACAGGATTAGACCAAGGTGACATCTTGTCTGTGGGTCTGCAGAGAGGCACTGAATGTTTTCCTGTTTCCACCACAAATACTTTTGATGATCACAGGCCTCCTTTTGGGGCTACGTTACATTGACACCCATAGTCCTTCCTGCACTGACTAATTTGGCAGCATGATTGCTGCCCCTGTGCTCCATAATGTCCATAAGAGGAGTTCCCAGCTTAGAGCTGAAGCTTGCCCTCAGAGTGCTCTCCTGTGGTGTGTGCCTGCTCGAGGAGAAGGGTGATGGCCACAGGGAAGGCAGCGCAGCGCTGACAAGCTGGCTGGCCTTGGTCAGAGGGTCTGGTTTTCCAAGAGAGGCACAGCATGTTTGTTCAGGGCTGTCAGCAGAGGCTGTAACTGAGCATGCCATGGGAGAAGCAGAGTTCTCCATCGTGTCCTCCACCATTCTGGCACACCTAATGGTGTCAAGGCAACAAAGCTCCTTTCCAGCCCTGGTGCTTGGCAGAAGGAAAGAGAACATGCTGAGCTCTGGCTGTTCCTGGTGATATTCTGGTGCATTTAGGACAGATTGGTGCACCCTGGAGGTCAGCTGGAGGCTCCTAGCAGCCTCCTGTGTTGTCTTGCTGTGAGCAGTGAATGTCTCATGTGCCATAATGCAAGGAATGGAAACAGCTCGGACAACGTCATTCTGAGCATGCCCTTTCCTACTGTAAATGCTGGTAGAGATGTGTGCATCGGTCAGAGGCAAACAGAGGGGGAGGTTGGAACTTAGAAATTTCATGGATCAAGGAGTATCTCTTGGAAACACTTCCCTTTCCCCCCACTAATGCCCTGTTTCTGACTCAGAAATCGAAAGTGTGAAGCTGGCCAAGCAGAAGCAGAAAGCTGAAGCGAAGCGGAAAGCAACACCTGTGGTGGGAGACATGCAGCCACTAATGGAAGCCCTTCCTGAGCTCTTTGACTTGACCACAGGTGCCAGGGACAAGAAGCCACCTAAGAGGTATGTGTTGTTTGGGGATGAGTCATGTATCTTTCTCCTTCATGCATGTCTTGCAGCTCAGTTTGTAGCTACAGGCAAGGGAAGCTCAATGTCAGGAGAACAGGGCCTCACGCTCAGCTTTATATTTTTTAACTGGCTATAAGCAAAGGCCTAAATGTGCCCTCTGAACCTGCAGGTAAGAGGGGAACTGGTTTCCTCAGATGCAGCTTAGCAGCAGACAGGTTGGGAGCAACCAACCCTCTTAGGAGCTGCAGGATTGGCACACAAGCATCCAGAGTGCAGTACTGCTCTGCTCACTTGAGAATCTGCACTTGAAGTGTATTTTATAATGGAAGATGCCCTGAATGTCACCTTTAGGAGGAAAAAAAAATAGAGGACAAAATAAGAGAAATCCTTTCTTTTCTAGCAAGTCATATCTGAAGCATTCAAGGGAAACTAAGGTGGTTCTTATTTTGCAAGAGTGAAAGCAGAGGGGTTTGCCTAATTCACACAGCTCTCGTGCAAGAGAGGGACGTGGACCTGGGGAGCCAGGTTTGAGAAGAGTGCTGCTGCCTGCTAGGATTTTTGGCTTCCTTCCCAAATGGGCCTCTGGCCACGTTGCAGCCTGCTGTTCTGTCCTTCCAAACCTTCAGGCTTTCTGCTGAGACAGTTTGAAACCTTTGAGCACAGCTTTATCCTTGGCCAGATTCTTTATTTGCCCTGTTGGCTTGGAACATGGCTTTGGACAAGAAGAGATAGATGGTATTTCCTTTCTATTTATTTTACTCAAAGAGAAGAGTCATTTTGGCCTTGCCAGGAGCCTACCCTAGGTACCTGACCATGTGTTTTCTCCTCTGGTTGGAAATTGCACTGAATTTGCTTTATACTCCTATCTATAATCTTTATTCCTATATATAGTGTATACTTCTCTCTCTCTCACTATATATATATATATATATATATATATACATACATACATATATATATATGTATAATCTATACTCCTAATCTTTTGATCATCTGAAAGCTGATTTCAGCCATCCTGGCCGGGTTTGGGGGTAGGTGGTTCTGATTGCCCTTGTGCTTTCTCTTTTTAAATGGCCATCTGGTCAGTATTGCAGGTGCTTTTCCATCTGCCAGTGCAGAACAAGAGAGCTCGACGTGCTTGTCCCTCATCTCCAGCCACTCTGTAGTGAGTGAAGCTAGAAACTTATCTTAACTGTAATAAGCAGTATTTGCATTAGAGAACAGCCAAGTGTAAGGCTGTCTGGCAAAATAGCCTGTTCTTTGCTTGCAGAGCAAGGCTGAAGATACCCTGAACTCTTATGGCTTGCTGGACACCTCAAAAGTAAGCTATGACCTAAGTGAGATGTCTACCTGCAGAATCTGGCTGAGCTGGGTTGGCTGTTCCTTGTGCTTCTAGAAATTTACCCTCAGACAAAACTTGTTTCTAACTTGTGTCTCAGCAAGGGAAAATATTTCCCTTTGTAACTTGGCTACTAATTCTTTGAATAGCATCTCTCTGTTTATTTAGTCTTTCGTTTTTTCTTCATGCAGCCATTTACTAAGTCTAAGTCTGCCTTCTCTTTCAGTGAGAATGGGCAGCAGAAATGCACAGAGTTTCAGGTCTTGCAGATCACTGAAGTTTGGTTGGATGGAGCTTTGGGCCCTGTCTTAGCCAAAGGACAAATAGCTGTTTTTTCCCCCCTTGCAGTGGGTGATGTGCTACAACAACATGTACCTAAGTGAGCTGGGCAGTCCTCAGCCTCAAAAGGGTGTGGAGACAAGGAGGCTTGGGAATGCAACAGTCTATAAAGTCAAGTGTGATATGGAGGGGAAGCAGTTCATCTTCTTTTCCAGAAGGAAAATTAGGAGCATCTAACAAAAACAGTGATTAGCAGGTTCAGTGCTAGCACCAGGAGGCTCTGAGCAGCTCCTCTGTGCAGGAGGACCTGACATCTACTGTCACTGCGCTCTTCCCTGGCCGCCTGCTCGGGGCTGCCCTCACGGACATACCGGCCAAAAAGGTCCTTCCGTCTGACCCACTACAGTCAGTGTTCTGTTTCTATAATATATTTTGTGGATGTGCAGGACACGTGGAAGCTTTCTGTGGTTTTATACAAGCTTTTAGCCTCACTTCCTCCGAGCAGTGCTGTCAGCTCCACTGCTCTTTCTGTCTCTCCAGCATCTTCCTGTGGGACTCTGGCAGCCCTTCTCTTCTGGAAGATTGAGCTCATCTTCTGGCTCTGTTTTCACTTTGGCTGCAGGGCTCTAATATCTAGAAAGCCTAGTGAGACCTAGGGCACAAAAGGGTGGAGTGGCACTGCTCTGACTGAGAAATTTGATATTGGCCACTCCTGCCTGCAATCATTTCAGCTGATGTGGGAGCGTGACATGACATTGTCCATGACATGTCAACCAAAAACCAGCCTCTCTTGCAGCTGGGATGGAAGAGCTACAGTGCTCTTCCCCCTGTGGACAACTAATCCTCTTGATGGCTTGTGGCTTCCTGTACTGCATGAGAATGTGTGTGCATAAGTGTTTGAAATAATCAGAGGAGGCTTTTATAGGATTTGAATCATTACATAAATGAAGGGTAATACTCTGGTGATTTGTCAGCAGTATTAATAAAAGATTAGATTCTCCAGGAATTTGATCTCCTGCTGGGTAAGAGAGCATTACAGTGGGGTTTTTATTCTGATTTATAATGAATGAAGGCAATGAAGTGTAATGAAACAGGGTGTAATGAAACAGGGCTACCATTCACACTCTGAGTGAGCAGGCAGCGTCCCGGTAATTTGTTAGGGGAAATCTGGACAACAGCCTTTCAGACCTGTCAGACCAGTGGGGCAGAGGCCTTGGGTGAGACTGAAAAGCCCTTGGAAGCGTCGGGTCCCTAGAAACAATGGTGGGACTCTTCCCAAAAGCAAAAGTGGACATGAGATGTGACGCCTTAAAGCAGTCCTGCATCTTAAGGAGTGTCCTAGAGCAAGCTGGTGGTTGTGAGTTGCCCTCTGGCTTCAGAAGGGTTTTCTTTATGCTGTCCTGAGTGATCTAGGCAAACAGGGGCAGTGACCAGGAAATTGCTCCTGTGCCAAATAATTAATGAGCACAGAGTGAGTAAAGAGGCTCCCGCTCTTGCTTTACCGTGTAACGCCAGCGGAGAGAGCAGCGTGAGGGAGGGCTGCTCAGGCCCCCGTAGCTGCTGGTCTGCTCTTGCGGTGCCTCGCGGGCCGGTTCCGTAGCCCTGGCAGTGCCAGGGTGGCTGCGGCAGGGGCAGAGGCCGACGGGAGCAGCGTGTGGGCGCTGACCTGCCCTGCCGCCGCTCCCGAGCAGCCTTTGTGCCGCCCTGCCTGGCTAACCAGCCTCCACGGCGTTGGGATTCCCGTGGTTTGGCAGGGAGCTTGGGGGCTGGGGCAGAAAGTGAATCCGATCTGAAGGGATTGGCTTGGGTTTGTGTCGATCCTCCATGAGGAAAACTGATTGGGATCAGGATTGCTTCTCCTGCTCATCTTCTGGGTGACACCACAGGTATCCAGTGCAGTGTCCTATGTAGGTTGGAATGAAAACTTTGGTCTCCTTGGACTTTATCCAGAAATAAGAATTGAGTACAGAGAGTGCAGATCTGGACTTGCCCCTGTGCCTCAGCTGCACATTGTGCTTCATTTCGTTACTGTAGCTTCGTGGGAATTTTTAGATTCAGCTTCACAAAGCTGAAGCTCTGTTGTGCTTTGCCGTTAGCTGACTGATCTGCAGCTAACTTCTCCTCTGTCCAGAGGCAGAAAGGAATATTGCCATTCATTACCTTAAAATATAAATGGAACTTTTTTTTTCTTTAATGGCCCCACTGCAAGACCCTAAGCAGAACTGGTTGGCAGCAAGGCCAGCAGCTCCCTCTTCCATACTGAGTGACTGTGTGAGCTCTACAACTGAGGCCTGCCAAGCCTGGAGCTCTGTAGCATGAGCTGGACAAGGATAACACTAGACTGATGGGGCAGGGAAATTCACTGGATCTCTTCTCCAGGCAACACTGTCACCTAGATCTGGAAGTTAGTGACGAGCAGAAAGTGATCCAGGCATGGACAGCTCATGGCCAGTTCTAGAGTTAAGTGATTCTATGTTTTTCAAGAGCATTAACCTGCTGCCTTTGCGGTCCTGATTCCTGCACTCTTGTCAGCATGTGGCAGAAAGCGATGCGCTTCCCTTGTTGTCTGGGTGTGGAAACAATTGCTTTTCAGGACCATTTCTGTGCAGAGCAATTATCAGTACTTTCTGGAAAGACAGATTCAGAGTCATTGGACTCTTTCCATCTCCTCACCTATTGATAAATTTTCTCTCCTCTATAGCACCACTCACTTATTTTGTATCTTCTCTTCACAGTCACCTGACAGCCAAGGCGGAACCAACAGACTTCTGTCTCATGAAACAGGCTCAGAAACGCAGGCTTTTGTAAGTACCATTTATCAGAGTATCTGGTCTCTGTTTCCCATAGGTCTTCTCAATGTTGTCTTTCTGCTGGACTTTTTTTCTGGTATTTTAGATTAGCTTTATGTGTTCAGAGATGCCTGCACCTCCCAAGTCTTCTGATTGGGGGTGACTTGGGAACTTGCTCATTTAATTCACCTTCTTGGCCTCCTTGAAAATGAATTGCTAGCTTGGGCCTCCTGTGTATGGTCTCTAGGGCTTCAGAGAAGCCCAGACCAATTATCATCTTGTCCCAACTCACCATTGTTGTCCTTGGGGATGGATTGCCACTCTGGTTCCCCATGGCACCACTAATGGGGACACCTTTTTCAAATCCCATTGTCCCATGAGTGCTTTGCTCTTCTGGAAACACTTGCAATGCAGGTAATGCTGCCTAACTGGAGGCCCTTCAGGTCTGACTCTGCAAGCAAGCGCGCCTGTACTGCATCCCCTTGTGAGACACAGGCAGTGCTGTTATCGAATAGATGGTGCCTTCCCTCTCTCTCACATTGCTTAGTTGGAGCTGCTAGCATCCAGCTGTGACTCAGTTTTCAGCAACACCAGGCCCGTCTAGTTCTAGCTGATACTTTCTGGGAATGGTTGTATAGAGAAGGAGCTCCTGAATCCCTGCAAAGCATCACGAACTGCAGTGCTTTGCTGGATCACCTCTGGAGTCACAACTTGCGTGCCTTGCTTCCTTCATGGGGTCAGCTCTGTATTGGCCCCTGCCACAACTTTTCTTGTAGCACTGCATGCTTTTGAATCATCTCTGCAGTTCATTAAGTCGTGTGGCTGAGCTCTTTGCTCCTCTGTATGACCTACTAAATATTTTATAACACAAGCAGGCATTGAGAACTTGACTTCCTGTCAGCACAGCCCTCCTGGAGCTAAGCACTGTCTTCTGGCAGTCTTTGCTTTCTGTGATCTGCACTGAAAAGTTTTGTCTGGCAATTCTAGGCTGTTAAGTTCCAAGTGTGGAGGAGAATAAGTGAGTCTGTGGGTTCCAGCATTCTCTTAATATCCTGTGAATACCCTCCTGTGCGTGGAGCTGGTGTCAGAGCCCAGCAGTCTTGCTTTCTTTGAAATTCTTTTGCTGTTCAGGTTTTATACTTGGTGTTGAACTGGGCCCCGTGTACTCTTTTCTCTGGACGGCTCTAGCTGTCTCAGGGAGAAAAATTTATATCAGTTGATCACTCAACTGCTGCTTATCTAAAACAAAGCTCACTCTCCTGTCCGCTGTGTTGAGCTAAAGTCAGCTTTCTGTGCAACAGTTGTGGTTATGAATCACACCCTGCGTTATTCCTGAACTTCATGGCTACCTCACCCCATCTCCTCTGAGCCTACTTCCATTGTAGGAGCTTATCGGTTGGTCACATTTGGCAGGTGTCCTTGCTGCAACGGCTTCAGCTCAGATCCACCTTTCCAGATGAGTCTCCTCTGGCTCATTGCAGAAGCCCAAGGATCGTGGCCTGGCATGCCACCAGTGTGCCATTGTTGTGGAGCTCCTGGGTGAGAAATACTCATTTAGGACTTTCCAGATTAAGAGCTGAGTGGGTGACTGCTCCATCATCTTCTGTATCAGCGAGCAGGTGTGAGATCACTTGGAAATCCTCCTGTCTTCTCTACACACATCTGGCCACCTGTGCTGAGTACTGGCTTGTATCCTACTATACAAACCTTGCTGTTTGAAAGCTGTGCTTCCCAGCAGGAGAGATCATGAAGCTCATTTTCTAGAACTTCAGGTAGGAGAGTTGTTTCTCCAGCCTTCACCCCCATTGCCTCCACTTCCTCACACTGAGCTTGAGATTTGGCCTTTTTTTCCATTTCTCTGGTAGGGATAAGGCTGGCACTGAAGGAAGGGACATCCTGGAGCGAGGCAGGGGCTGCCTGCTGCAGACCGAGGAGCACTCTGCTGATCCCTGGGAACTGCTGAGAACGTGGGGATGTGCAGCTGGCTGGGCCGTGCTGAACCTGGGAATCTGTGTGGAGGAGATGAGGAAGCCACAGTGGAAGTGGCTTATGTGAAACCTAGCCTTTCATATATTTATTTACACTCCTCCTATGTTCTTGTTCTTCCCCTGAAGCAATAGCCCTGATGCTTTTTAAGAAAAGATTTCCACAGCAACCAGCTGTGTCCCCCGCATACAGAGGTAGTTCTATCATGCTTCTCCCCTGGTGTCTAACTAGTGTTGCAAGCAGGATTACCAAGTCTCTGTGTGGAGCACAGAGGGATGAGCTCTTAAATGCAGGATCTGCTTTTGTGCTAGTGCACTCTAAATGTTTTTCATTCTTAGAAGATTTACCGGATCCCCACTGTCTCTTGTTCCTGATTTACCATGGGAAAGCTCCAGATTTTCTAAGGGATGGTGGGACCTAACATGGCTGGCTGTGCATTTGTGGCATGAGATCAAGTGCCTGGAGCCCATGGAGCTGGCAATAATTTAAGCTTTGGCCTTGGGTGAATTAAGTCTGTTTCTTGAACTGTTTTCTTTGAGGTTTACACCCAGGATAATTCTGTCTGTACAGAAACCCGTTGCTGTATCAGCTTTGTTCCTACCTGCTCGGTTCCTTATGCACGAGGCACTCACTGTTTGCGTGTTTGTGTGTCTTTTTTTTCTCTCCCCAGAGAGGAGGAGATGGCTCGATTTCACGAGGTCATTACGAATCCCACGTACAAGGCCAACCCACTCCTGGCCATTAGTGAGCATCTCTCCAAGAGGCTAAGGCAGGAGGAGGAAGGTAAACCCTTCTAGGGCATCAGCCGGGAGCGACCGCGCACGCCGGAGCCAGCGCGGGGGCTCCAGGCCCCGGGGAGCACAGCACTAACACGGCCTCTCAGCCACTTCAGTGCTTGGAAGCCATCCAGCAGATTATTAAGCCCAACAGTCCTGTTTTCTGTCTGCAGGAATAATGCAGTTCTAATGGAGGCAGCTGCCCCTTGGCAAGCAGCCTGCAGAGAGCAGTGGGTTCTGAGAGATCTTTGCGCAGACATTAAGCTTCCTGTGAAGTGTCTTGACACCTTCTCCCTCCTTGTGAGCAGGCACGATTTCCTAGATTCTGCCACTGGCAATGTGTCTGCTCTTTTGTTCTCTTGCCCCCTACCTTGACTCTCTGCTGATAACTCTTGACAAGAGGTGCCCTGGTGCTCTGTTAAGATTGTTCAGGACCCCAAGCCCTGGAGCCTAGAGGAGCGTTGTAGATCTGTGTAAGGGTTGATGCTGCTGTTCCTTGTTTTATATGAAAATACAGCTTTGGAATAAATGCACTTTCACACCGTACTGAGTTTGTCTGGGTCTTGTCTTGGTAACTATAAATTAAAATACAATTTTATTCTGAAAAAAATACTTTAAAAAATATTATTTTTTTTTCCCTGACCTGTATAAAATTAATCAGGAGACTGCTGCTGCAGCACGCAACAGAAGACACTTGAAATCATTGCAGCTCATGTCAAAGTTGAACTTGTCTTTCCGCTACCCTGGAAGCGTGTGCTTTGAGCAGATGATGCTGATTCCTTCTGGCCTGTGTTGTGTTCCCTGCTTGGCTTGCCCTAAAGGAAGCATCTGAAGGCATCCCTGCTCTCAGCAGAGAGTAAAGAACTGGAAATGGTTAATAACAAATTCAAACTCTTTGTACTGCTGCCGTATTTAGCAGTGTTTAGTTGGCACTAAACCGGGGGTGGAGTGCCAGCTGTCAGACCAGAATTCCTGTTTGACTAGAGGTCCCAGCAGTTTAAAGACTTAAGTGGGAGAGCTTGCTTTGTAAGGCCAGCTGTTCACTTAGTGGCAGTTGAGTCTGGGACCAGCAATTGTATTATCCATCTGCGCTTCCCAGAGCACCCTCAGCTTCCACTTGGTTGTGCCTCTTGGTGAGGGAGATCTGGCCCAAGTGCACAGCACTTTGCAGAATCCTTTGCAGAAACAGAACTATGTGGAAGAGGCTGTTTCAGCCCACGTCCCCAAGTGTCCCCCTGCTCTTGTCTGGCAGGAAAGCCTGGGTTAGTTTAATTTTGGGGGCTGAGCTCAAGGAAATCCTTGCACAGCCTGTGTTCAAATATGAACAAATAAGAAAGCTCCAGGAAGGCTGGGAGAAATGGCCTCCTTTCAGGGGTAGGATCTTTGTAGACTTGACCATAAAAGGTATTTAGATGTTTTTCACAGGAGCCAGGTTCCAATTTGGGGTTAGTACTGCAAGAACTTCCCTCAGCAGGTCTGTATTAGTTGCCCAAGTTGAATCTCCCATTGCTGCAGTAAGTCTGGGACCAAAAGGCAGCCCAGAGCAGTGGTCCAAATAGCCCAGCACACCTGTCTGAATGACTCTACAATGCCAGCCTGTCCTGGTTGCCAGATTTAACCAATTGTTCATCTCTCCCCCATGCATATTTTACTTGTTAGCTGAATTGCCCTTTTAGTGGCTTCCTCCAAAGATTCATTAGTTGTTGAAAATGTGTTCCTGGGGAAAATGAGAGGTTTGAGGGATGTTGCCTCTTAAATTTTTGCCAAGTAAGAATGTGTTGACCATGATTAGAGTGACTTTTTCTCCATCTGATGGGGTTGTGAAGGTTGCGACTGAAGAAATGAGGTGAGTTGAATGTGTTAAGAGATAACGGAAAGCAAAGCTATTCTGTTTGAAATAATCCTGATTTGGAATGCCAGAGACATCAGTGCTGTCTCTTGAAGCTAATAGTGTCTTCAGACCCTGGAAAAACAACCTACATTTTTTGGATCAACTCTGAGAAACATCTGAACCCTTTACAAAAGAAATTCATTCTGATGCTCAGACAAAGCACGGAAACGGCAGCCAACTCCCATCCAAGTTAGTGCCTAAAATCAGCTCTAATGGGAAGTGGCAGGCGTCCTTAATTATACATGTCTATTGCTTTGCTAATAATGCTGCTTTTCTTCTTCCTCTAGGCTGGCACTAACAAAGGCAGGTCTTTTAATGCCTACCTTGTAAGGCCAGCGATGCAGACTGCAGCCATTAGCGCTGATCCTGCTAGTCCTTAGAGAAGCTGCCGCGCCAGCGTCCTCCCGCCAAGGCCTGGCTGGAGTCAGGCTGGCAGAGGCCGCACACAGATGCTGCCTGTGTCCCATCCTCCCCCCCGGCATTCCCGCGCTCGGAGCGGGCTGGCGGTTGCTCTCCTTTCCACCGGCGGCAGAAGAGTGTCTGGCTCCCAGGTCAGTGCTGCTCCTGGGATGAATGTACTTCGCTGTTCTCCACCCCTGCCAGCTCCCTGGCTCTGGAAAGCTGCATCCGTGAGGGACATAGGGAGCAGCAAACAGCTCCAAGTATCTCCCCAGCTTCCTCTCCGTTCCCGCTTGCCCTCCCGAGGGCATCTGGCTGCTGGTAGGTTGTGTTTCTTTCAGCCCATCTTGGGTTTTAAGCTTTGAATTCCAGCCGTGTCTGTGGTCCTGCTTCCTTTCCTGCCACATGCTGTACCTATAGGCCGAGTTGGACATTGTGGAGGAGAGCAGAGACCTGCCTCGTCCTTCCACTTAACTCTGGGAAAGCCAGCATCATTTACTTAAAGGGAGAGAAAGTGAGAAAGTTGAAGGAAATGAAGACACACAAGTGCAAAGCAAGATGAAGATTTACTTTTCCTGTTGCCTAGTGAGCAGGGCTTTCGAGGAGATGTAGAAAGAGGAAAGCTTTTGTGACATCTTGGAGGATTTAACTTCCTGTGCTTTTTCCTCCTGTGATCAGTGGGAACTTTGCAGCTTTTATTTGTGTGTTTTTTGGAAAATATAGAACACATGGAGAGTCTTGGCCTCCTTGGGGAGCTGGATCATGCAAGACAATCTGTGCCCTCACTTCCCATGCAGCGCTGTCCACAACACCATGAAACACTCCAGCCTGGGGGCTGCATAGAGGGCATCTAGCAGAAGTGGAAACTTTGTTTGATAGAAGCCAATTTTCTGAGTACCATCAACTTAGTGCACTGTACTTGGCCAGTAGGGATTGTCTTTTAAGGCCTCTGAAGAGTTAGTAGGATTGGTCCCACCTCTACTTCAAACCAAACCAGTTCCTTCCTAACCACTTATCGTGCACTGGGGTGAGAACAAATCTGAAAGTGGATCCATTCCTGTTTTTCCAGACTGCTTTGTTTCCTTTTCGCAGGCAGTTCCAAATAACTTAAAGTTGTATCCAACTTTATGGATACTTTATGGCCTGAATCCTGAATTGCATTACTAGGGCAAATCTGCTAATGGAGGAACTAGTTACAGGTAGGTGGGATGGGGTAGATGCTACTTGTCATAGGCCAAGCAACTACCAGAATCTGCCTTTAAAAAAAATATCCTGATGAGATTGCATTTTTTTTTTATCTTGTGTATTTTTTGATGAAAGAGCCCATGCAGTTTTAGGCTGCAGAGGAAGAGGGATTTCTGAGTGCCAAACCAGCACCAAGCACCTTTCCTGCATCTGTCTGGAAGCCTGTGCCCATCCCAATGGTCTGTGCACAGCGTCACCATATGTCAGTCCACCCCTTTTCCTTACCTTGGACAGGCCGATGCTGTTGCTTGGATGTTTGTCGAGCCCTTCTGTTGCTTAGCCCTGGGTTTGATAGCTTTGCTCTCTCGGGCATTCAGCAGCACTTAAACACATGATTGTTTAAAACACTGGTTCATAGCCTGCTGCTGCTGCAGGCACCTCCTGCCCCCGCCGTCCTAGCAGCTGAGCAAAGGATGTAAAATCTGCCAGGAAACAGGCGTCTGAGACGCAGAGTCGCCTTCGCAGCTGGCACCTTTTCAGGATGATAAAAGCTTTCACGCCAATGATTTTTTTTTTTTTTTTTTGGATAGCAGGGTGGGAAAAAAAAAGCTTCCAAGCTGCAGAGAGCAGTTGTGCTGGAGGGGAGGGTGGGGCCTGACCTGGCAGCTCTAGGCTTAGCAAGAAGTGAGTAAGCAGCGAATGCGCTGCAAGTTCGGGACTGGGAAGGTTTCAGGCTAATTTTTGCAACTTTTGTTTTTCTTGTTGGTGTTTTTGCCCTTGAAGGCTGTGAACCGGAGCATATCTGCCAAGTAAAGTCCTGGGTGTCCTGTCCGTCTTGTGGTGCCAGCAGATATCATCCGTTCCACGTAAAGCTCCCAAATGTGTTTTCGGGGTGGAGTGGGGATTCTCCTTTACCAGCAGCACATGCCTAGTGCCCTTGGTTCACAACTTTCAAAGGAATTTGGTTAGAGCACCTGTTGCAATTTCCTTTTTTCTTTTTTTTTTTGTCCTAGTGCCAGTGATGGCACCACGTCATGCTTTGTTGCTCCTAGATTTAAGGGTTGCATCAGGCCAGGTGTGCACATCGTAAAAGGTTGGTGCGTCACAGAGACCTGGCCCTGACCCTTCCCCTGACCCAAGGCAGACCTTGGAGCGGGTGTACAGAGTCCTTACTCTTTCCTTCTGCTTTCTGGCCTGTCTGCACCAAAAATTTTCCTAACAGACCTTGCGCAAGGGAGTCCCCAGTTGTTTTCTCTTATGGAAAATATGACTTATGCCAGAGGCAGAATGCTTTTGCTCCTACTTCAGTTGAAGCTACGAGCTGTGTTGGCCCCACGGCTTTCCTTTTCCTGCAGCTAAGCCTGTTTGATGGCTTTACCGGTACAACTCCTGCCAGTTCAGGCTTGGAGGCAAATAGCACCGCAGTAGCTGGATTCTGAATGGAAGAGTGAAGCAGCTAGTCGGGTACATCTGGCAGCAACCTGCCGTAGCAGCAGGTAGCGTATGACTGGGAGCTGAGCTTTGGAAAGTGGCATCTCCAGTTCTTCAGGGGGTCTGTATCTTCCTGGTAAATATATTCTGTACTGGATTCTGTAAAAAAGGGCTGATGCACACTGCTTTTCTGCTCTTTTTTTCTACTCTTTTTCTGTGTGATTTTTTTATTTGTTTGGGTTTTTTTTTTGTTTTGTTTTTTTTTTTTTTTGCTATGTCTATAATCAAAGCCTTTGGGCTGGCAAATCTGATTGCCTAGAGGAGTCAAGGCAGTGTTATCATTGCAGGATACAGGCATGGGGCTGTGAATAGGTGTTGGTAATAACTTTTCTTGGAAAACAGGATGGTGAAGTCTGCTTCCTGCTTTACACAAAAATGAACTTTACTTTGTTCCCTTCATCATTTGAACTACAGCCTTTTCCAAAAATACTTGACATTTGTTGAGGAAAAATTACTTCTTGTGAGTTCAAGTAGACAGTGTCACTTTTATTGTTATTTTATTAAGTCTTTTTTTTTTTTCTTGAAGACTGACTTTGCCTTCCTTCATTGTGGTCACCTGTTGTCCATAGTGACCTCTTTCTCTTTTGTGAAAGCCGACCTTAGCTTCAGTTGACAAAAAAATGTCCTTGTACCCTGGCAGCCGAGGGTCCACAGCGAGGTCCTTGGAAGTCGCAGACAGTTCTTCCTCATGTAAGTTATGTGGTGCCGTGTAGAAATGCCAGGGCTTGGACACCAGCGGTGCCGGGCCAGGTGGCACTGGGGTGATATGGAGTCTATAGAGATCCCGTGCCTGTGGCAGGAAAACGGCAAAGTGGAGGAGGACCTGGACTGATTCATGGCTTGGTTGAAAGGTCCCAGTGTCACCCTGTGCTTTGTGTGTCCTGGTTCTTCACTGAGGAGTGAAAGGGTCAGTGCTACTTGCTGCCTGGAGGTAGCTTGCAAATGAAATAACATTTTTGATTGCTGTTGGTGTTTCAAGAGTGTAGATCATACCAATCCTCTGCTGGTCTACTGCTCTGTAATTCATAAAAATAATTCAGCAGCTCTGGTTGTGCTGCTTCAGTGGGGAAACAGAGGCTCCTGTGCTCTCCCATTCACACTTAAAGTGACAGTAATTTAGCCTGGAAGGGATCTCTGGAGCTCTCCAGCCCAAACTTACCTTTGCACAGCTTCAAAGCTAAATTGAGTTAACGCTGGAGAGGAAAACAATCCCCAAAGACAGAGTCATTTGGGAGCCTCAGCTCCTCGGCACTTGGACTAGAAGGTGGAACTTCTGCAGCCAGTTTGAGGAGGGCTGGAGCAAGGGCTTGCAGCTTGGACCCGCTACAGCCAACCTCTCGCTGCCAAGTTTCTGTTGGCGCCACCTCTTCAGACCAGCACCAGTTTGCGGAGGAGGAGAAAGGCGGCGTGACAGATTGATTTGTTTTCTCCTGCGGGAACAGTGAAGAGATCCCGAGACCCCAACTGGATGAATAGTCTGTATTTGGATTGCCACAACTGACCGACATCCTACCTTCCCTCCATCCCTGCAGTGAAATTGCATGGGAATGAAACCCTCTCTTGCTAGAGGTGGAAAAGAAATAGCTGGATGCATAATTGCAGGGACATTCTGTTTTCCAGCTATGCTGAGCTTAACCTGCATGTCCTCTGGCTTATTCCTAACCTCTGGCACTAGTCACAACTATGCCAGACCCAGGAAGAGCTTCCAAAGCACAGCAAGACCTCAGTGTGCACTACGGGACAGCAGGGTGTGTGTGAGTATATTCCTGATCTCCTGCTGTGCTCTCGTGGCCCTGCTGGCTACAAGGGACTGAAGATTTGTGTTTGTAGCCGGTGGTGGAGCCATCCCCAGGAGCAGGTTGAGCTCCTCCTTGAACCCATGACGAGTCATTTGAGACTGCATGTCTAGGATTAGTGTCTAGGGACGAAGAAGTCTGTCCAGCTTAAACAAAAACCCCTGAACTGCTCGCCTCCCCAAGAGCCCATCACGAGGGATGGGCCGGGAGCTGGGGCGGCCGTTCTGGAGGGGTGAGTCACACCTTGCCGGGAGAAGCGGCTGCTGGGCCCGGCTGCCGGTGACTCAGCCTCGCCGCGTGTGTCCGTGCTGAGCGGCCCACCCGGCGGCCGCCTCTGCGCGACCTGCAGCGGCTGCCGGCTCCACCACTGACAAGCTGACTGCCCAGGGAGGGAAATGCCTGACAAAAATGGACATCCTGAGGCACTAGGAAGCCAGATTTTCCCTTTGAATATCAGGTAGCGCTGAACTTCCTTCCTTGCTCGCTGTTGCTGCGCGCTGTGCTCGGGGCAGCGTGCCCGCTGTGTGACCGTGGCGCTCAACATGGGGACCGGACAACTCCCTCCAGGCGTGTAGGGCACTCTCAGCTCGCTGTGGGGTGCCTGACCGGCCCAGTGCCCCTGGGAACTGGGGAGTCTGAGCTGCAGCAACTCCTTCTTCTGGCCAAGAAAGGACAAGGGCAAAGCTTTTGTGTGAGCTGCACAGCAGCAATCTGGCACTAGTGGCCCTGTGCTCTCGCAGGTCCTTCTGTGAACCTTCTCCTTGCACAGTGTTGTTATTTCTCCTTCCCCACTGCTCTGTTCCCTAGCAGATCTTTGCAGGAGGACTCCATTTCCTACACTTTAGGGAGTTTCTTGCACACTCATGTTGGCTTCTTTTCCACTCGTCTTCACCATGAGCACAGCTGAAACCAACCCAAGGTGGGTTCCTGCAGATGTGGTAGGAGCAGCCACAGGGAACCTGGGGAATAGTGAAGTGTGCGACTCTGAGCTGCTTGCTGGTTTTGGAAGCAGGTGAGATTGGCACCGGCACCTCTTCTTTCATCTACATGTTGCTTAAGTGAAGGGAGAGGCAAACCACCTGATCAAACGTTTGTCGCTGAGCGCAAAGCGATGCGTTGGTGCCTCAGAGGGCAGATTTCACCGCAGCTTTTATGCAGCATCCTTTGGCCTTTGCTTTGACTGCTCTTGGTAACCGTCCAGAGAGGTGACTTCATTGTCTTGCTGTGCCCTGCCTTTCTGTAGACCATTTAGGGAGATGCAGAACAGGGCAGACCTCCGTGGGACTCCACTGGTGAGAAACTGAGTCTTATTCCTGCTCTTTGCCTTCTAACCTTTAACCGGTTATTAATCCACGGGAGGCCTCTACCTCTTATCTCATGGAGGTTCAGTTTCTGTAAGAGCTTTGGGGCATTCTTTAAGAGCTTAAGAGCGTTGCCACATGCCATTTGGAAATCCAAGTAAAGCCTTGTTAATTGGATCACCCTTATCTCCATGCTTACTGTTTCCTTGCCGGGGGAAGAGCGTGCCCTGCGATACGAACTCTTCTCCGACGTGATAATTATCTGAATATCTGCTGCTTTTGCTCTTAACTGCACTTTGCTTCCGCGCAAGACGTTAGCAATCTGGTCTCTGGCTTTGTGTTTTGATATTGGCAAACAATTTAACGTCGTTCAGCCATTTTCTGAGCTAGACACTGTTTTTTTTGGAAATGGTGAGCTCTGTTCCAGGGTGGAAACTCAGCAGCGCCTGGGTGGGACCTGCTGCGTGAGGAACGTTGCGTAACGAGAGAGCCGGCCCGGCACTCGAGTGGCAAGGGGAGAGAGCCCAGTGCAAATGGGAAACTGCAAATCCCAGTTCCTTTGGTTTCTTGAGCCTTGTGGATGTCTCTTCCTGACTTGCGTGTGGCAGAGAAAGGAGCGTTCTCTGCATGGGGAGCGTGCTGGGCAGGCCGCCTGCTGCAGGCCGATTGTCAGGGCTGAGCTGCTCGTTCCAGTGGTGCCAGAAGGAATTGTGTTCATGCTCTTAAGAAAAAAAAAAAGGAGGGGGTAATAATGATATCTGAAGGTGATAAAATACACAGGCAGGAGAGAAACTTGTTATATGCTAAAGGGAATATTTCTAAAAATAAGGAAAAATAAATGGTTGTCGTTATTTCCCTTTATTTCCCTGCGGCCGGTGCCTTCTTGGCACCCAGAGCAGCCGGAGTCACTGAGTGCAGCTCTGAGATTTTTCTCAGCCCAGTGCTTAGGGGCTTTTATGGGTGCTGGAATTGCAAGAACCCAAACTGGGCCCAGTTTCAAGAGTGACTTTCGCAATGGAGCTTTATCAGTCACACAGCAGGGCAATATTTTTAAGTCATTTTTTCCCCCCCCGTCACCAAGTCAGTTGTTTCCTTATGAAGAAGGTGTTAAACAGCAAAAACAAAACACACAACTTTGCCAGCTGCGTTGTTAAGATTTGGGCCTCTGTGCCCAAGTGCTCTGGGATTTTCCAGATCACTTGATTTCAAGTAGGGCGCATAAAAATATAATCTAAGGGTTTCTCTGCTTTTAATGCTCCTTGTTTCGTGCCAGGAGGGGTGTGCCCCTGTTGTGGGTTCATTTCAGTTACCCTGCTTGAACTTGCTGTGATCTGTATGTGAAACATTCCCGTCATTGTGCGGATCCATGTGTGTCCGTTCTGTGATTGATCCTTGCCGGGGATAGAGTGGGACTGTGTTTGCTTTCTGATGCTGTTGGACGGAGGGGTTTCTGTGCTGACCCACAGCAGGGAGGGTGGGTCCCTGGGACAGTCCGATCCAGACTCCTTATTCAGTCTGGTGCAATCAGCTTTAATAAAGAGCAGATTTTTTATGCTTTAATCAAGCACAGACTCTGTTCATGGAGAGCAAGTTGTGGCTAGGAGGGCAGGAACCGGGCGAGATGTCCCGGAGGGCTCTCGTGGCTGCAGCTGCTGGCGAGAAACCCAGCTGAGCGGGGGGGCAGCAAGTGGTGACATCTCTCGCGTGACATTAAAGAAGCTTCAATACCCAGGGTTGGTTTATTGTCCCGTGTTGTTGTTGTAAAGGTTTGGAAGCTGGCACATGCGCTGGACAGGCCTTTGGGAGGCAGTTCCCTGGCTGTGATCTTAGCAGTGTAAAACAGGGCACGTGAAGGGTTTGCTTGATGGTCCTGGGGGCACACCGGGGACCTCACTTTCAGTGGCACAAGTAGGAGAGGAATCTGTGACCAAGAAAATATCCAAAACAGGAAGCTGCTGTGAAGGGAACAAAGGTCAGCGTGGGAAGAGCTCAGCGAGGTGAAGGCAAGTGATGCCAGAATATCCTTGTGGAGGAAGAAGATGGAGGAAGAGATAACGGCCTCCGTGCATGTCACTTTTGTCCCATGCTCAGCCAGCCTGGAGGGACGGGCTGCAGAAGCAGCCGTGAGGACACGCTGTTCCCACAGCCCAAAACTTTGAACTGCGTTTGAGCATGCTGTTTATCCGGCTTTTCCAGATACTGCCTTAGGTATCGTGGGGCAGGGGCAAGGAGAATTGCTTGCTTGGAAGGTGGTGAGGTTTTCAGCCCCCGGTTGTCTCTGGGCTCTCCTGACTCTGCAGGAAGCAGGAGGGAGGTTGATCAGAGCGGGCTGGGCTGCAGGGTGCCTGGAGAGCAGTCGTCTTCCCACTGAGCTCCTCCCAGGCACTCTCGCTATTTTATCACTGATTCTTGGTGAGTGGAGAGGATTTTTCAGTTAACAGTGCCTTAAAACACAGAGCTTCTCTGCACTGTTTGCTAATCAGTCTTTAGGCTTTCTTTGTCAGGGGGAAATATTGATGCATTTGGCCAAAAAGTAAAAAAATAGACTTTGTGAAATACATGTGCTGAGCTCCAAGATTCTGCTAGCGTGTCCTGGCGTGCTGTAGCTGGGAAGGGGAGGAATTGCATTCCCAATGCTGGTTCCTGACAGGCTGGCATGGTGAAGGTGGTAGCTGGGCAGCAAAATTCCCACTTCGTGGATCAGTCCGGTGCAACTGCAGTGTATTTGTTTCATCTTGGTTACTTACGTGGAGTCTCTCAGCTCTTGGATAGACAGTTGGGTTATTTTAAAAGTATACGGCTAAAGTCAGTAGCCACAGGAACGCGGCTGCTGGCCTCTGAGTCACAATTTTCATTCCTGCCTGGGGAGGGACGTGGCTGAAGGCAACATGTGTTTTCCCCACATTTTACAAGGGGAGAAGCAGCAGTCCCTGGAGCTGTTTCTGTTGGTGCCGCTGTTCTTGGTGTGATTTCCCGCACAGATGTGGGAATGGGATGCGAGGGACATCCGGATTTCAGGGATCCGCCTGCCTTGGCCTCCAGCTCTAGACCAGTGCATCTCTTGACCCTGTGCTGGGTCTACTGTGCTGGGTGCCAGCATCCTCGCTGTGCCATCTCCTTGGGCACCGCTCTTGGTGGTCCCTTTTCACCACCTTATCATGACGGGTTGGTCAGTAAGATAGTCCTCCTCCAAGATAACCTGACACAGACTAGAGAATGGGGCAAGGAACCGAGGGAGGCTTGGGAGGACCTGCCTGGCAGCAGGTGGAACTTGTATATTCCATGGGAACGAGGTGTTTAAAGATGACCAGCTATGCCTGTCTCTGCTGCCCTTTCCTAAGTACAGCACAACACGGCATTCGAAGACCTGGTAGCTCCTCATGCCTGGCAGGCCCCAAGGCTGGAGCAGCCAAGCATGGTGCCCGTCTCGCACCAAGGAGGGACCTTAGGCTCCTCTTGTCTTGTGTCGTTCTTGGGTGGCATCTTTGCAACTGCTTGACACTGTTGAGCATTGGAGCATAGAAATGTGTGGTATGCTTTTCAGCTAAGGCCAGATCAAATGCTCTAGAGAAACAGGTAAGAAACCTCCTGCCGGCAGAAGCTACATTGGATGCTGGTTGTGGTGACAGTGCTCCAACTTCCCCCTGCAAGGTGATGCTGAGGCCACGTCTCTCCAAGATGCTCTCCAACCACCAGGCACAGTCCTGGCTGGGAGGTGAACCCATGTCCCCAGGCACACGGCCTCCCTCACAGCTGCCAGGACTTGGGAGCTACTGTGGGCGACGCTAGTGGGAGCCCCCATGCCCTGGAGCATAGTGACTGCTGGTGACACAGTGCAAGTGCTTGTATATTTGGGGTGACTGCAGCGGGATGTTGCCACGGAGAACAAATGGATGATCCCTGCAGCTTCCAAGGGCTGCCCGGCAGCTGTTTGGTGGCTTTGTGAGCCCTTCAGCGGAGACCCGGCCCTGAGCGGCCGCGGGAGCCGCGCGCTCCTGCAGCAGCGTCAGCTCCTCTCTGGAGGCAGTGTTGATGTACCGGGAGAACAAGAACTGGCTGTGTTTACGGCTGTTGTAGATACATTTAATCTCTGCTCGCCAATGTGGAGGTTAATCTAAACACCTTCCACTTCACTCGATAAAACAACTGCTGCCTGTCTCATGAACTCACTTGTTCTGGTGGTGCGGGAGCAGGGAGGTAAAGCAGTTAACTCTTACAAAGCCACTAATGCTCCTCCACGTGCCTTCTGGCAACTGGCCTCTACATAAGGGACAGGCCGCCTGTGTTTTAAGAGAGAAAGCGTGTGAGGAAAGCTACAAAACAGCCCTTGGAAGCGGCAATGGCTGCCTGCCCTTCTGGTAAGAACTCGTGTTGCTTCACGTGGCCTTCTCGTTTTGATTGCTAGCTCTGTTGCGACATTCAGGAAGATCTGGGTCACTCCTAGTGCAATGTAAGCTGCAGCAGACAGATGTGGGAATGCCGTGTGGACACGGGGCTTAGACCTAAGGCCTCTCTGCATCCTCTTGCTGAGTGTGGGCAACCTCGGGGAAGTAGCAAAACGATTCAAGCAATGCTTCCTCCCAAATTTCCCATTTTTTTCCAATCTCGCAGTTTGAATCTTGTGATTACTGAACCAGAGATTTTTTTTTTTTTTTTTTTTTGTATTTTGTAAGCCTTGCTGTGTTTTTCTTCCATTTTTTTTTCTCCTTATAATTCCTAACATTCCCTTTGTGTTTTTTTTTCTGACCCCTTTTTGGTATAGCCCCATGAAAAATCAGCTCCATGTGCCACAGCACCAGGCTCTACCTGCTGCACAGCAGTGTCAGCTCGAGGCCGTGGGGCTAGTGTCTCCTGGAGTGTCCCCCTTCACTACATTTCACCCACCTATTTTTTTCTGAGCCCACCAATCTGCCTTGCAATTTTTTTTTTTTTTTTTTTTTTTTTTTTTTTTTTATTTTGGCCGTTCTTCCCAGCTGGCCCTAACTGTCCTGTCTTGAATGTGGTATCACAATCAAATCATGCCCTTTGTCCCGTGTTGCTCTCCCCGGATTGTTCATGAATGTGTCAGAGAACATGGGTGCGCCACAGATCTCCTGGGAATTCCCCGTGAAAACTGTTTCCCTCTTTGCTTCTACCCTCTGTTCCTGTCTTTGTGCCCAGTGATTTATCGCTGTGAAGAGCTCCACTCTTATCCCATTGCAGCTTAGCAACCTTGAAAGCAGTGGTGAATAACCCTGTTGAAAGCCTTTAGAAATCCAAGCAGTCTGCATCAATTGATCTCCTTCGTCCATGTGTGAAGACTTCCAGGGGTTTTGTGTCGCATGACTTCCCCAGCATGTCATGTTTATTCATGAATCCATTAATTCTGTTATTTAGAAATACTTTGTGCAGATTTGCCTGCTGCAGATCCCAGGCTTGGTCCTGCAGTTCTCCAGATGTTCACGTCTGCAAAATTGGCGTTGTATTAATTGCCACATAGTTTCAGCGAGAGGTTAGACAATCTGGTTATTAGTGCAACTGTTTCATCCCGGCATCACTTTGTGGCGCTTGGTGACACCCTGATGGTCTTGTTCATGCTGTCTTCTTGGAGCACTTCTGCTTTGCTACTGGTCCTCTTACGATTCTTAACCCATAAAAGACAGTTTGACAGAAGGAAACCAGACTCATCCAGCTCTTCCACAAGGAAGAGAAATACAGAACCTCACTTAGTTTTCTGTGACTCTGCCAGTCACACACTCAGCTCTGGGGGTTTTGGAGGCCATCACCATTTGGAGACCATCCTGCACTTTGGCTTCTTGTGTAGCAGCCTCCACATCCTGCCTTCATAATGACCCATAAGGACCATTCTGCAGCTCTCTCTGTATTTCCTAGGAGGAACATGGAAGCATCCTAGGATACCTCTAGGCATTGGGATATTACCATGGAGGCAATATCATCATCCAGCTGCAGGGAAGACTGTCCCTCTTGCTGTGGAAGAACACAGCCCCGTGCCCACAGCCGCCTTGCTCCACCAGAGGCTTTTGGACATCCAGCTTAACACCAAATCAGAGAGCATTCCCACGAGGCACAGGCAGACCATGAAGAGAGGCCAGAGCTGACCTTTCCTCAACTCTCATCTGCAAAAGGAATCCCTGCTGGGGTGAAGAGGCAGGATTGTTGCCACTGGTGTGAGATTGCCTTGATGTGAATTTGTCCTTTCTCGAACCATGAGCCAGCAGCTGTGAACTTTGAGCCTCCAGAGGCCAGGAACCCTACTGGTTCCTCCCACGATCCGACTTCGTGCCTCCATGGCTCCCTCTGTTTATATTAGCCAAGGTTTGGATGTGTGTGAATAAATAACATGAGTGCGCATCAGAAACGTGCTGTTTGCTCCACAGTGTCCAGTTTGTGTGGGCTGAGTAGGATCTTCTGGGAATCGGTTTGTGCTGCACAAGGAGGCTGTGTTTCCAGCTGGACATCCCCTTTGGTGAGTGATGGGGCAGCAGCCAAAGTCTCAGTGCTAAATAGTCAGATGGGAATCCAGAAATTATGTTCCCGAACAAACTACAGCTCCCTACCATGCCTTAGCTCAAAAATGCACGTGCTGCATGGGACAGACAGGCTGCATGTGTTTTCCCATCTCTGAGGACCTGTCCCAGGGCTATAGAGAGGTTGGAGGCTCTCACTGCAGACTGCAGCCCATGTGACTAAGCTAGGACCTTCCTAATCCAGCATCACTGTCTTGTCTGCAGGCACAGCTCTCTTGGACAAGTGCAGGCCATCATGTAAGTACAGTGGTTGCCTGTGCCTTGGTGTCACTTAAGTGTCTGCATAAGGGAGTTGATGCTAGGTGGTTCCATGGGTCTGCTGAACTGTGCTGCCTTGTGCACAGGCCTTACAGTCTGTATCGTGCTATGCACTCAAGCTCATTTTGCAGAGCATGTGTATGCTGCATACAAAGTAGTTTTCTGGTGTGCTGATATCTGTGAGCATGTGAAATCAATCACATAGAAACATGAGCCTAGACTCTAGGCTCATGGATATTAGAAGATAGGAATTGGGTTTTATGATGTCCCCAGCACAGGACAGCCTGTGTGTATCGCAGGCCGCTGAACTCATTTCTGTAAGTTACAGGCTCCATTTTTCACGCGTCTGTCCTTGCAACCAGCGCCAATTATAGAACAAAAAAAAATTTGATATCTTGGTAGCATGGAAACATCATGAGGTGAGCTTGGGCAGTGGAGTGAGCGTGATGAATAATTGAAACATTGATGATTTTTATAAGAGAGTGAAATTACATGCTCTATGGAGAAACTCTGCTGGGAAATGCATTGTTTGTGTCTGCAGGGTCACACAGCGTGTGTTGATGGCCAGCGCTGAGCTCTAGGAAGGGTTTTAGAGCTTGGCAAGCTCAGCAGGGAGGGCTGCACAAGCAAAGAGATGGATATTTTGGCTTTGCTGTCTCTGTGGAGGCCTTGGGGACAGAGTGTGGCCCTGCCCAGGCAGGCGTCCAATGGGACACGGTGCCCAGAGCCCAGTGAGCTGCCGTGAACCCAAGACTAAGAAGATCCCCTGGGATTAGATACTGACTAATGGACAAACTGCTGGGCAGGGATGGTGCCTGGTCACCACTGGTGAACAAATGAAGTCAAAAGCCTGCACAGTCAAGGCATCGTGGTCAGGGATGGTTGTCCAGCTGGGCTGGGGTCTACTGTATATCCATGTATATCTCTATTCTGGAAAACTGCCTCAGGAGCGAGCTACAAGCACGTGTGCTGATGGGCCTTGCAGGATAGGGACATCACACAGCCGCCAGGCCCGGACCCCTCTCTTGCTCGGCCCCAGGACACCCCGGGACTGAGCTGGGCACGTTCAGGGGACACAAGGAGGGGCTGCTTATGGAGACGTCCAGCACCGTGTTGGAAGGTGGTGCAGCCCCTTCCAGCTGGAGGCTGACGCACCCTGAGCTCCTGTGTCCGGTGTGCTGGAGGAGCCGGCCCTAGCCCTTGTCCCGCTGGGCAGTGTGGAAGGAAGGTGATTTGGTGAATAAATCGGATCACAAGCACCTTCTGAAAGGCATCAGGGGGCTTGCGGGGAGAGCCAGGAGCAGAAAGGGAGGCAGCCTTTGGAGAACAGATCATTCTTTGCAGATTATTCATTCGTATCTAAATATAACTTCCTGCTTTCTGCACCGGGCCCTGTGCTGTGGTGCACGGTGTTAATTAACGCATTTTCCACAGTGTGTCACAGCACGGAGCAGCCAGTGGTGCTGCAGGGCCCACGGCCCCGAGAGCAGCTGCGCAGGGAGCCGGGGCCTCGCTGAGGTGAGTCACTGATGGGAAGCGATGGGAGAGGCCGTGTCTCCCCCCGGCTCCGAGGGCATCTCCTGGTCCTCAGCTGTGGGGGAACGAGCACCCCTCGGTGCTGCCTGTGTCTTCTCGGTCCGCTGGGGGCCAAGCCGGGCCCGTGCGAGGCGCTGAGCAAGCCTGGAGCAATGCGGGGCCCGAGGGAGGCCTAAGGAGTCGTCATGGCGAGGGGAACAAACAAGGCAGTTCTCCCCACGTAAGGGCTGGGCCGCCCGGGGGAGGCCTGGCAGGGCCTTTCGGTTGGCATCCGCAGGAGCATAAAACACTGCTCCGTGCTGTAAAAATAGATGCTAGCGAGCAGCTCCTAGAATGGGCCGGTGATGGTGCTCGCCCCTGCTGAGGCTCCGTCTGGGAGCATCTATGGGGCCAGTGCAGCCCTTGCGCTGTGCCAGGCACCTCCGGGGTCCAAAGTCACTAAGCTTTGGCTGAGGAAGTGGCAGTCACGACCGACGGCCAACTGGTTCTCGGTCCAGATTGATGAGCAGCCTGGGTCGTGGGGAGATGCTCTGAGGCAGGCAGTGCTGTCGTGCCCGCTTGCCTTGGGCTGGGAATGTTGCAGGAACGTCGGAGGTGATGGAGCGATGGCATCCCTCTGCCGCGAGCCCGTTCCCACTGCTTCCCGTCCTTCCGTGGCAGAGGGACCGTAGCTTCCCTGCGGGATACCTGCTCTCTGCATCCGCTACCTGCTGCAGGTGGGCAGGGGCTTCTCTTTTAGGTAAATGTACTGAATGCTGCTTGTTTTGGGGCATTTCCCCTGTGTTTTTCCCTATTCTAAGGAAAAAAATCAGGATTTTCCCAAGATTTGTCCAAATCTTGTCTTTCTGCTAGCACAGTGTTTTCATCCTCTTTCTTTCAAACAACTGCAGAGTGGGTATGTTACAGTTAGGGTCAAAACTGGCCAGAAGAACACTGCCCAATGTTGATGGCAGAGAACCAGCCCTACTGTAAATATTTTAACAGGGAGATTAAGTAGATGAGGATTCTCGAGACAACTGTTTGCCCTTGTGCCAGGGCACAGAGAGTTCTACGCAGGGTAGGGCCTAATGGGAATTACCGCGTTGGTTTTGGTACCCGCTGCTCTTCAGCCCAAGGGTCGAAGACTCTCTGGAATCTGTTCAGTGTTTCCTAGGTGTCTTACTGAGAGGGAGCCAAAACTTCCTATTGATTTTCCCTAAGAAAAGCATGTGTCCATGTGCCCATGTAGCTAAGAGCTGGACCCTGGCCAGCCAGCCTGGAGTCGCACTAGCACCTACTGCAGTTTGGTTGCTTTTTCTGCCACATCTCAGATAACGTAGACTGAGGCTCCTGATGAGGATTCTTGTGTGCACGAGAGTTTTGAAGGTCTTTCTGATCTGGGGAAGGAGAAGTCTCTCTTTGCTGCACCCACAGCCTGTGCTCATGTCATGGATTGGGGATGAGTTGAGCACAGACTGATTTTGAATTGGACAGAGGCGCATGGTGGTGCTCAGTGCCTCCACTGAAGGCTGTCTGGACACCATAACATGTGCTCTTCAGCTTGGGCTTGCGAGCAAGTTAACGCAGTGTGTGCAGAGCACATGCAGGCAGAGCTATTAAAACAGTAGGAGCTTTCAGCTGCTCGCAGGGACAATAGTCAAATGCAAGAGTAAGGCAAGATTTCGAGAAGAAATTCCCTGAAATCCTAAGCAACAGTTCTGGGAAGGGCTGCTCGCTTCCGAAATCTGTGGCTCTGGCACTCGCACAACCCTCCCAGCTCCTGAAACCCCACCACATACCACAGGGACCTCGAAGGAGGGACAAACCTGGCTGGAGGCCGGCTGGAGGAGCCGGCCGCGGCCGCAGCGCGACGGCAAAGCGGGCGCCGTGTCCGGCCCGTGGCCTCGTGCCAAGCGGGATGGAGCCGACGGCCTGCGAGCCCCGGCCCTGCTGCGGCCGCCGTGTAAATCAAGCAGCCCCAAAGCAGAAAACAGTTTTACGACCTGGAAAACTGTGAAGCTGCTTTGGGCTTGCAGCGTTTGAAATGCACCACTCTGTTTTACAAGCGGCGGCCTAATCTGCTGAGTTTCCCAGAACTTATAAAAATTCTGGAAAGAAAGGAAAAACCAAAGCATTCCTTTGTTAAAGTGAGTTGGGGGGAAGCAATCTAAAAAATAAAAGTTGTTTAAACAAAACCTTTTGATAAAAAGAAGAAGAGGAAGTTCTTTGGAAGAAAGTGGCATTTCCTAAGCACCATCAAATGTCTTACGTTTGTCTTTTGGAACTAGATTGTTTCCTACGGGGGGAAATAAAAGGTGAGCAGGTTTTGTCATGCTGGGGAGATCGGAGAGGTTTCTCCTGAGGAGTCGGGAGCGATGCTGACCTGCACCCTCTGCCCTCCCCATGGTGAGCCCCATTCCTGGCCCTGCCAGATTTGCTGGGGCTTGGATAGCTCTGCAGGCTTTAACAGGGAAAGGAAGTTTTTGTCTGTGGGGATAGGGAGGGAACTGAATCAGGAGCAAAACCCTTGCGTTTTGCACTCTCTCCATCACCATGAGCATTATCAGATGAGAACCCTCAGCTCTTCCCTCTCCTGTGCTGCTAAGAGCTTCCCACAATGTCTGAGGGTTTCCTAGCTGCCTGACGCATCGGAGCAGCATCAGAGGGAATTTCACAGGCGTTTCCCTAGCAAAGGTCTGGCCGCTTTGGCTCACAGCATTCTTGCCCGGTTCTGGTGCCCGGAGCGGGCCGTCTGCAGTGCTGCGCCGGCCGGCGCCGGGGCCGGATTATTGCCTTTCCAGAAGAGGAAGTTTAAAAATAGGTTGTTGATTCCAGCACAGGCCAGTCCATTTTATCCGCTTCAAGAGTGTGTATACGAGTTTTTATGCTACCAGGAAGAAACAGTGTGAGAGAGCAAACTTAAATGTAAACAGAAGAGCAGCTCAGCAAAGAGCTTCCTGTTGCTTGTGCTGTATTTAGGTGGTGGAAAGTATGGAAGAAACCTTAACACAGTGTGATATCCCTTTGTTACTGCTTAAATACTATAGACATAGATGAGGAAACACAAGCTCTCAGGAATACCTTTTAATCATATCAAGCTACGTTGTTTAATATTGGCAGATTTATTACTCTTATCTGATAGCACGCCGCTCTGATACCTGGGCAGGATTCGCAGGGCAAAGCGGGGCAGGGTGCCAGAGCTCTGGGCGCGGTAACGCTCTGCGATACAGGGCTGGAAGCACCTGGGCTTTCCCGGTCCTTGCATGGCCGCTTGTGTAGCTTGTCAGCACCGTGGGCAGGAGCAACCACCCGTTTTGCAGGCTGGATGGTCACAGATGTTGCAACAAAGGGCACGGGCTGAACTCGGAGATGGGGAGTTTGGGTCAGGCACTGAGCAAGTCTCCTTCCCCGGGAACAGAGCAGCGCCGGGACAGGTCCCCAGGGATGGAGGATCTCTCTCCTTGAGGTTTCCAAACCTGGTTATAAAGAGCTGATGTTCCTGCCTGTAACAGCAAAAGGCTGAATGACTTTCCACATAAACCATGGGGTAAAGAGTCCTGGAAGCAGCTCTGAAAAACTCCTCCACCTTTGGATGGTCTGGTACATGGTCTGCTAGGGACACGGCCGGTGGAGATTTCTCAGCGTGCTTGTGATTTCCAGAGGTATCTGGGTGCTGCAGACATCTGCTGGCCTTGCCGTGCCAGCCAGAGGGCAACTGCGCCGAGGTTTTGGACTGATGCACAGAGGACCACAGGTGGGACAAAGCAAAACCGAGCTGCAATGGTGCCTGCCCCATGCACAAAAACGGGTTTGGCACTTGACTCTTTGCGGGGAGAACCAGCTGCACAAGTGATGCTCCTAGTTTGCGACGTCTTGTGTTTTCAGGAATTCTGTAACTTTCAAAGATTGAAGGGATTTGGAGACCTGGAGGAATGATAAAACTCGGGTGAAGTGAGAAGTGAAAGAACAACATCTCTCCGCAAGGCTGTCGGCAGCTCTGCTGCAGGAGGAGGACAGATGTCAGCTGGAAGCCTAGTCAGGACGGGCAGGGGGTAAGCAGCAGCTCCGACACCTGCTGGGTCATCCCCAGAGGCTGTTGCTGAGTGAAAACTCAGCCCCTGAAGGGAATTTGGGGTGGAAGGTCACGCAAGCTGGAGGAAAATAGTACGAAAAACTGATCCTTTAGGAGATAAGGTCTTTTGCTTGAGAAGTTTCATCCCAAGGAGTCCAGTCATCAGGCAATGAGAACACCACTCGTTTGAATGAGCGTGTTCTGCAGGGCCAGCCCTAGCGCCTTAGAGGTGTCCAAGTCTGTTATGTCAACCGAGGTACCTTTATAAAGTGTAGTAACTTTGTCAATAAAGGGTAAGATAGGGCGGCTGGCCGCCTTGGAAGAGCTGTGTTGATGGGGGGAACCAGGGCTAGGGCCACCCAAGGCCTGGCCTCCAGCGCAACCCTTGGGCGACTGAGCCAGCCTCGTGGGAGGGTTTAGGACGGAGGCTGCAGCTAGAAGGGGGTTGGGGTTAGACCGGCTCCTTGTGCTGGGAACCTGGCGCGTGCTCAGGGGCACGCGAGCCCACGGCTGCCCCCAGAGCAGTGCAGGCGCCGCGCTCGCCCCGGGCAAGGCCACCGGGGCCTCTGTGCCGCCTTGCCTGAGGGCTGCAGCTCCTGCTGAGCCGTCTGCTCGCCGGGCAAAATAAAACCCGCGCCGGGTACAAGGCCCAGACGGTTTTACGGGCTCCTCCTTGATCCCTCTCCCTTTTTTATTCCGCCTTTGGTTCACGCTCCCCGGTTTCCCTGCTCTTCCAGAACCCATCTGTGTGCGCGTGCTGTGCCTGCGCAGAAGCACAGCAAGGGTCACGCCAGGGAGCCGCCTGGGTGTGCGAGCTGCCCGCTGCAGTGCAGTTTCTACGTCCACCCTTCCCCGGAAAACAAACAATAAGACGTTCCCCCCCCCACCCCGGCCCAGCACCGGCCCCGCTTTGCTGCTAAACCGCCGCCTTTCGGGTGCGC
>NW_020454205.1:8234302-8315106 GCF_003342845.1 Nothoprocta perdicaria
CCCGCGGCTCCCTCCGCCCCCCCGGGGGCTGCCGCGGCCGCCGCCCCCTCTATCTATTTATTATGTTTATCTGCCCCTGCGTTTGTTTAATTTATGGGATCTATTTAGTCTCGGCGCGCCGCCGCGGGCCGCGACCTGGAAGGTGACTGTGTCCGCGGCGCCGCCGCCGCTCTGCCCTTCCCGCCCCCGGTATCCCGGTATCCCGTTATCCCGGCCCGCTCGGCCCGCCCGCGGCACCGGCGCCCTTCCCAATCCATACACGCGTTTGCCCCCCCCCGTTTCTGAAAACGCAGCGTGGGTGCCGTGTGCCCCCCGCGTGGGCAAGGGCCGGGGTGCGTTCGGGAAGGCGGGCGTTGAAGCCGGAGCGGAGCGAGCCCAGTGCTCCTCCATTCCTCGCTCCGGCGCTCCTCCGTCCCTCGCTCCGCTCGCCGCCGCGTCCCGCTCCAGCTCCGCGGGACACGCTGCGTTGGAGCCTTGTTCCAGCCACGCGGCGGTTGCGCTCCCGCCGCCCGTGCAGCCCCTCTCCGGGGGCGCAGGAATTCCGGAGGCGCCGGCGCGGGCCTGCTTGGCCGCCCGGGCTGCCCTTCCCGCCGTGTCGCCCGGTGTCCCGCAGCCCCGCGGCGCGGGACGCGCTCGTGGCACCCGCAGCTCCGGAGCTCGCCGAGCCGCCGGGCTCCACCCGCTGCAGCCGCAACGCAGACCCTGGGGTTACGCGGCTGAGGGCGGCGGGGACGGTCGTTCACAGCGAGCGTGTTTTGCCTGCGCTTTTATTTAGCGCTTAACCGGGTTGTTCAATGGCTTCTTGCATAGCCTGACCCTCTCTTTCCCCCCAGTAGGTCCTTTCAGCCACTTCCACAGTTTTCCTACGTTGCGCCACGCTGGATTTGAGCCACTGGCTCAGAATTCCCGGTCAAATCACACGGCTCAATTCAAATGCATCTACTTTGCCACGGTTTTCACCGCTTCCATTCCTGTCTTTTCCCTCAAGGGTGACTTAAAGCGTCCTGTGCTTCTTCATAGCCTCAGCAAGAAGGCAGCCTCGCACCTTCGCTGTGCCGGAGCTGTGGCGAGCTTGCCCTGCCCTTGGACCCACACGGACCCGCCGCTTGCCTGGGAACCGCCTGTCCCCGCGGCGAGAGCGCCGGGCACGTGCAGTTGTAGCATCGTCTCGAGCGCTGCTGCGCCGAGAGTGGCGGCGGGCCAGCCCGCGGAGCGCAGGGGATGTTTAGAATAATTAGTGATGGAATACCCTTTTAAAATAATTGTTTGGGTTCATCTAGCACTCAATCGTAGCGATATCTACCTCTAAAAATAGGCAGGCCTCCTGTGTAATGAGTCTCACAGCGTAAACAGTCGCCTCGTGAGTGACTGTTGTTACTTTTAGGATGTCTGTCTGAGATGCATGCGCTGGGGGGGCTGCCAGCTCCTCTGTGTCAGTTCAACTTTCATTTCTGTGGCAAACGCCGAGGCCTCGGCCCCTCCTGGGCGTCGTGTGGCGGTGGCAACGGCCCGGCCGCCCTCGCGTTGGCGGGAGCGGAACGGGGGCGAGGCGTTCGCGCCGCTCCCCTGGCCGCCCGGGCGCTGAGCGGGGCCGCTTCCCACGGGCGAGCGTTGGTCGCGCTGCAGCCTCCGCAGGACACGGGGAATGCGTCCCCCGCAGCGCCCGCCCTGCGCCCAGGGACAGCGGCACGGGCGGCCTCCCGGGCTCCGCGTCTCGCTCGTGTCCAGGATCGTCTGGGATCATCTGATGTGATCCCAGGGCTGGGACTGGGACCAGACTGGCCCCTGAAAGCCTAAGCGAGGCTCTGCCTTTGGACCTCTAAGAAAGTGGTCTGGTAATCGAAGACATGCAGCACTGGCTCTTGCTGCAGCTTCTGAAGCCAGTAAGTGCTTGGCACCCTCAAAACTCGGGCCACCCAGCTGCCCTAGGATGGATTTCAGTTTAAGGTTAAGTACCGAGGATTAAACTTGTGGTTTGGGACTTATTTAACAGGAGAGCCTGTTATTTATGTAGTTTGGCTTTTGAATGAAATAACCATATAATATAAATATTGTGTGAGAAAAAGATGCTTGACAAATTGATTTTTTTTTGTGAGCAAACTGTGTTATTTTTCTTTTCAAGCAATTTTTTCCTGTCTGCATATGGTGTAGCTGTTTCTTGCTGTTTCTTACTGTTTTAACAAATGAGTACATTTTTTCCATCTTTGCAGTAAATATTGTTTGTATCTTGTGCATTTAATGAAATGTATTAGAATGCTAAGCCTCCTGGAGGCATTAAAAATATTTATTTTTGCGACTAATTTTAATCCCCAGAGAGACTGTCCACATGCATTAGAAGCTTCTAGGAGTTTCTTGTGAGCATTAGGGTTTGCAGCTGACCAAAGCAATAGCACATCCATGCATTAAAAAAAAAAAAAAAAAAGAAGGAAAAAAACCAAAGTGGGGAGATCTGAAATTGCCATTAATTGTCATCTTATTGCAAGGTAACTTCAGAATGAAGTTAAAGGCAGAAGTCCTCTCAAGACTATTTGGCTGCAAAGGGCATTTGGATCTTTCCGCTGGCTGCCTTTGAGCCAGCTGTGATGTTTATCAGGTCACGGGTGAGGGGAATTTGGGCTGTCCCCAAAAGATAACGGAAGTTTCACCTGGAGCCCTCGTTGTTTCACCCAGCGGAGCCTGTTGTTGGTGGAGGCTGTAGGTGACTTTGAAGGAGTTGCAGCTGAAGCTTGGGAGCGAGTGGCGCCTGGCTGCTGAGCGCTGTGACTCAGTGCTGTCCCTTTTGATGGATACCAGCCCTGTGCCAATGAACCTAAGAAAACGACCTGGCTGCAGAACTGTCTTCTGTGAGTGTCTGCTGTCGGAGGCAGCTGAAAATGATGAGCTGTTTTGGATAACTACAGGTTGGTTGGATGAAGTTGATAATTACTGAGATTTCTTACATGTGGTAGAGAACACCTGAGAGTGGTTGAAGCTCAGAAGTGGCCAGATAGTGAGGCCTGAAGGTTCTTGTTTTGTTTTGACCTCTTCCTTCTTCTGCCTTTGCACTTGATGGCTTGCTCATGGTATCATCATCTTATCCCTTTATTATTTTTGTTTCCCATTGATTTACTGGAATGGAAACGGTGATGTGCTTTAATTACTTTCATGAATGCAGGCATTATGTGAAGGAGAGATGAATTCCATGATGCTGCAGGGTTTGGTCTCCTCTCCCTTCTGTCTCCAGGCTGTGGTTCCTGCCTTTTGGGCAGGATTGCCCTGGTGCCGGTCTTGCCAGGGAACCCCAGCACCCCGTGTGCTGCTTCGCTGGGTTTCCCAGGCATGGAGCTTTTGTGATCGTATCATTGTGGGGCCGTCAATGGATGGGAAAGTCCGTGGCGTTTCATGGTGGATCAAGATGCCAAAGAGAAGTTGCCTGGGAGTTGTGTGAGGACAAGCGTCCGAATGGAGGAAGCTCTCAGGTCGGTGCTCTAGCTGGAGGACAAGCTCTTGCCTGGGTGCAGATGTATTCCTAGGCATCGGAGGAGCTTTTCGGCAGAAGGATGAACAGGAAATCAAGTCGCACAAGTAGTTCCAGTTGAAGCGGCATGTTCTTGTTTTCCTTCTTGGGCGTTGTGAGGAGCGATCGGCCCCCAAACCCTGCAGTGCCATAGGTGGTGCTTAGGGAAACAAAACCCACCTTTAGGTGCTGTTGTTTTCCTTTTGCTGCGCGTCCTGCCCCTTGGGCAGCAGCGGGGAGACATTGGGGGTGAATCTCTATGCAGCTGTGAGATGAATGAAGATTTAAAGTTTTGTTTTAAAGATGTTATCCAGGGAAATGTCCCGTGTGGTACTTCATAGCTACGTGGATCAGGATTTTTGTGCGGAGCGCTATTGGCAAGGATGCGAAAGGCAAGTGGGGATTGGAGAGTATAGTTGTTTTTCTTTTCTTCCTGTTTGCGCCAAGATAGCTTTAAGGTATTTATACTGATGTCCTTCCCACTTGGCTGCCGAGGCTTTTCCTTTTTGAGGTGTACTGAAATAGGAAAATCAACTTTTCATTTCCTTTCCCCGACGGCCCCAAGATTCAAACAGAATAAAACTCTCGGAGCTGGTGTTTTGAGGCATCCTAGGGGTAAGATGCTGAATAGCCTCAATATTTTAATTCAGGGAAAGGGAGGGAAGAATATGCTGGATCTTGAATTCAGAGGGATGTATAAAACTTCCCTCATTCTGTGGCAAACGAATTTGCATGTGTTACTGTGTAACTGATTGCCTTGGAGGCCGTTTTTGTTGTTGTTGTATATAGACAATTTTGTGAAAGGCTCTTGGGTATGTTGGGCTTTGGGACTTGCACCAATGTCAATTTAGCATCATCCCAAATGCTGTGTATACCAGTGCTCTTCATTCCCTCCCTCCTCCTGCTGTTACCTTTCTCATTTGAACCCAGGGACAAGACAAACTGCTTAAAATTTGATCAAAAAGAAAGCAAGCAGGTAGGGAAAACAGCTCTGTCTTTAATATGTCAGTTGTAGCATATGAAAATGAGATTTTCACGTAGGAGTTGCAAGGCAACCTCAATTACAAATATTTTTTCCTGTTTAAGCTGTTCAGGTTTCAATGTTTGCAGGGACAATTAGCATTCACCTCTTGTGTTCTGCAGAACTACCACCAAAAGCGTCCAGTCTGTCTACAATGAGGTTGGTTTTATTTGTGTTCATTTTTTCAGCTCCTCATGTGTATTAGCAAATCCATTTTTAAATTTGAACTTTCACTGCCTTTCCACTAGGTAATCGTACTGTAATATTTGGGTGCAGTCTGCTGGGATCTGTTTGGAGGTGGGGAGAAACTCTTTGAATTCTTTTTTTTTTCATTGTAAATTTTCTAAAACTTTGTTTGCAAAGTCTGTTTTGAATCTAAATGGGTTCTTAATTTTCACATCTAATATTGAGCACGGGTGTTGTGTACTTAATCTCAACAAATGAAACCTGTTAAATGAGTGCCATTAAGAGCAGAATAGGATCAGCCCTATCTTCTCCTGGGAAAATTGAGCTTGCAGGTTAGCAGGAACGTAAAATGTTGACAGCTGTAGCAGAAGAGTTCACCTGTGGGTACTGAACACACCCGAATACTGTCTGTAAATTGGGAATTGTCCTCATGGGAAATTAGTGGAGACTGGGAGGACATTTAGGGAAAACGCCTGTGCAGGTCTGCCCTGCTCATGCAGCAGCTGTAAGAATGGGCTAGAGGGACCTTTGTGTGGCCCACTGTGGATGCTGTTTTGAGGGTAATAAGGGGGAAAAAACGCGTACTGCTGTGGTAAGGGGTCAGAAACAGGCTAAGATAACACATTTCTACCATGCTTTTGTGCATAGACATGCCATCTTTTTCAAATCTCAGGACAGAGGATCAGTAATGGTATATTTAGGTATCTGAAAAATGAGAAGAATGAGTATAAGCGGCTGGATGTTGGATGGCCGGGCTGTGCTTCGTTTGTGAAAAGCTTCTAATGAAGCTGAATGGGGAAACCTCGTTTATAACCTCCCCTCACCAGCCCTGGGTTCAAAGCCTACACTTGCTGCATGGGGCAGTCTGCAGAGGAAGGAGTTGCTGTTGGCTTCTGTTTTTTGTTGGATATTTACCTGTTTGCACTGGTTCTGATCACTCTTGGTCACTTTTATCCTCTGAAAACAGCTTGGAGGGGGAGGGAAGAGAGAGAGATGCAGTTTCCATCCTTTTGTGCAGTGGAACTTAGCAACGTGTTTTATGTAAGAGGAAACTTCTTATAGTTACTAATCTGCATAAGAAATAGCATTTGTTCAGTTAAATTTCCAGAGCTTTCGTAACTGCAGCATCACATGTGGTTGGACGCACTGACCTCGTGTACATTTTTATCCCTGTGGGCTCTGCAGGTGCTCTGTGGAGGCTGTGGTTCCTGAGGTCCCTGCCAGCCTCCGCTCCCAGATAGTCACATGGAGACGCACAGGAGAGGGGCTGTGAATCTGCCACGTTGCCATCACACAAAGAGATTAGTCTGAAAATAGTTAGTCTAAAACTCAGTCCGCTTTTTTCCCCTTCCGTAAGACGTGTTTTGCAGGAGCGGTGTGGTGCTACACTTCCATTCTCTCAGAAGAGAGTCAGCTTGGATGTCTTGTCCTGAATTTCAGCCTCTCCCTTGGTTACAAGCATTCTTACGGCCAGTGAAGTCAATATCCAAGTGCTGAGAGCAGCTGTACTTTCCTGGGATTTAATATGCATTATATGGACATTCTTGCAGTATTTTTACAGATGCTTTTTATCTTTTGCCACTCACCAATGCCAAGCAATCTTCTTTCACGTGATGTAGCATGATACTATTTTGATAAAAAGCGGAGCTGGAAATTAATACTTAACTAGAACCAGTGATTCTGGCAGGAGGGTTGGAGTGTATCTACCTTAGTATTTTAATTTGAGCTGGGACTGTGCTTTTTGCAGCGAATCTCCTGGTGGCCTCCCTGTAGCTGTGTTACAGGTTACGCTGCAGCAGCATGTGGGAGCATGGGCCTCATTCCTGCTTGGAGGAATGAATAGGAGCTGTASGAGCCCCTTTGGCCCTCCATGAGCTGGAGGGTGGATTGTGCCTCTGTGACTGATGAGTATTCAGCCTCTGATGAACCAGAAGCTAAATGAGACCTTTGATGGTGTCAGCAGCTTTGAGGAATGTGCTATGGAAAAATACAGCGGCCTGGAACGGAAGCGTGATGGTCTAGCTCAAGAGCTAGGCTGTCTTTGCTTCCAAAAAACTCAGATGGCCAAAGTCTTTCAGGCTAGAGAGCCATCAAGAAAGTGGAGAAAATCCTTTCCTGGATCTGTAGCATCCCTTTGATGCCGGGGACTAAGGACAGCATGAGCCCAGCAGTCTCCTCTGTTGTTTTGAGGAGACCACCGAGTCCTTCTGGCTAACTTAATGAAGGGTGGGAATCTCTCTGTATGAAATCTGYTTTTCGTGTGTATTTGAATCTCTTTGATGAGAAACAAGGAAATTATGTTAGATCCAGTTCTGCTGTTTATCATTATGATAAAAAGCTGGAAATACCRCGCTTCCTTTGGAAACATATTGCTGTATTTGCACAAAAGGAGAATTAGATGAAAGCTTTTGGGTAGTTTATCCCTCTTGATGCTTTAATATCGAAGTTAATTTCCATAGGCTTCAGTACTGATGCATGTGAGTAGTGGGATATAATGAATATGACTATAGCTGTACCTGTGTGTCTGGTGCTGCCTGGTTTCTCTTATCTGTTGAAGGCTATTTTTAGTAAGTAGTTGCTTTTTAAATTACGTGGTGGAAATGAGTGAATAACCAGCATTTCATTCACTGTCCTTACATATGCTTAAAAATAGTATTAACATAATCTTCTTAYATGCTTTTCCCTCCATTGCTCCCAAGTTCGTAAAAGAAGTCGAGTTCACTATTAATAAGATCTGTGAATGAAGTTTCCTTGAAGCAAAGGACTTCTTTTGGATTTTGGTTATATTTATTACTAAAACAATCATTTATGTATCCTTTTGAAAGATAGTGTAATTTTTCAGGCATATAACTTTTTTTCTCTACTCTTTTCCCCGTTTGTTTTGAAATTGCTTGTTTTATCCTGTCAACAATTTTTGTAGTTTTTGTGCTTAGATACAGTCTTTGAAATAGATATATATTTCTGTGAAAGGAAAAGGAACATCTTGAAGCCAACGTCACACTTGGCATTGTGAGAGGGCTGATGAGCTTGAACAGATGAAGATGGTGGTTGACCTCTGCCTGTCCCTAAGTCAGGAGACCAGCATGGATCCTCTGCTGTCTGTGCCAGTGAGGAAAGGTCACTATTCACCTTTCTTGGTGTTGCTGGAGAGGGATGAAGGGAGCTCCTGCAGAGCTAGACTCTGCTGCAGGTGCCRTCCAAAGGGGCGTTGGTGCCTCTTGGTCCCTTGCGTTCAGTGCTGGGGAACATCACGGCGATGAAGCCAGCAGCAAGGCTGTCTCGTGGGTGGTGGTGATGTCCAGGCTGTTGCCTTGCCGGGTGCATGGTGTTGGTGGGTGCCAAGGATTGAGGAATTACCACCTTTCTCCTTCGTGTGATTTCCCCAGAGGGGACAGATACTGGTTTGAGTCTGTAACTCCAGTAGTTCTCAGGATTGCTTGAAATTCCTGGGGTGACAGGGGCCGAAGTGAAGCAGAGCTGGTAAGGAGGCCTGTTGGAACAGGAAGAAAAGTCCTCTGAGAGCCTCTCCCACCATCACAGGTTGGATCTGGTTTGGGAACGGATTTCCGACGCTCTCGATCCGGGAGCAGCGCCGCAGCCGTAAGGTCTCGTGACGCCGGGTGAAGCGCCCCYGAGGGCGGCCTTACCCGTCGCTGTGACGGCGCCGCGCGGCCGCCGGGAGGCAACCGGGGAGCCCCGAAGCGTGGCRGCCACGGCGGGGAGCGGGCCGAGGCGCGGGGGGCCGGGAGCTCTCCATGGTAGCGGCGCCGGCGCGTCACGTCACGGCCCCCCTGGGAGCCGAGCGGCCGTGAAGCCGCCCGGGTCGCTCAGCCCTATTTGCCCTCATCAGCCGATGGCCGCGGGATCCCGCGGGCTCCTGGAAGCAGGATCGTCTACATGGATCATCTTGGAGCGGCGAGGCCTCTGGAGGGGTAATGCTCTGTATTAGGCTAAAGGATTTGGCTCTGAGAAAATTGATGAGCTTTCAAGATTAGGCTGGAGGGCTGCTGACTCAGAGGATTGCTAGATTGCCTCTTGCTTTAACGGGAGCCTAGGTAATTGTGCACAAGTGGCAGAGACTGAAGGACAAAAAACTGTCACGTGTTCCCCAATAGCTGCCTGCACGGGGGTTTTTAGTCCGCTGTTTTGATTTTGCCATATCCCAAGCTGTGTGTTGGAATTGCATCCCTCTGAGGAGAGCAGACCGTGACTGATTTTGGAAGTCGCTTCGAAAACTTTACAAGATAGACTCTTTGTCCTCAAAGTACAAAGGCTGTGTGGTCGCTGTATTACACTAATACAACCTTTGGTTTGCTGAGAGGCTTCAATACGCCACAAATTTAAATTGTGAACTTTAGCCCATGGTAACATTTCCTGGAGGCTGAGTACACATGCTCTTAGATAAACAGAGCCAGCGTTTATATAACCCCCTTCAGAGTCACAGGGTGGTTGAAATTGGATGGGACCTTTGGAGATGATCTAGTGCAGGGAGGCTGCCCCTGACCCTGCTTTTGGATATCTCCAAGGATGGAGGCTGCCCAGCCTGTCTGGGCAGCCTGAGACTTGCAGAACAACCATAGCAATTGGAAGAAAATAGTATTTTTCCCTAGGAAAAGGTAGGAAGCTGTTGTTCAACAGCAGACTTGCTATGATGAAGGAGCAGTGAAGACTAACTGAACTATGATCTGTCCTGGCAAAATCCCTGTGAATTACTGAAAGTGGGGTGCAGCATTGTTGCTGTTTGCTCTTCTGGCTGCCAAATCACAGTCATCATCTGGTATAAATTTAAACCTTACCCACAACCAGCTTTTTGCCTGGGGAGTATTGGGTCAAGYTGATGATGGTGGTTGTGAGATGAGTCACATTATTTCATGACATGGGGGTATGTTGGTTGTTCCAAAAAAGAAACGTGTAAAACAGCACAGCCCTCTCAGTTTTCTGAAAACAGTAGCGTTTCCCAGATGCGGAGGAGTCTGGGGAAATGAATATGAATATATATTTTTACATCCTCTGCTGCTCAAAAAGCACCCGAACTTCTGCTCCCTCGCAGTTTGCCAGACCTCTGTTTCGTTGCTCGGATAGTGGTGGTGGTGAGCACATCCCTAGCACACGTGCGGCGGGATACTTTGGAATAAATGGCTTTTGTCTCAGCTCTGCAGGGCCTTTTTGGAGCTTTTCACCTCTCAGATTTGAAATCCTGGCTTTTTGTTGAGTGAATGTTGACGTGCAGGTTTAGGTTACCCTGCAGAGAGCAATTTCTGAATGAATTGCTTCCTTTCTGCTTCAAAGAAAACATATGCAGTCTCTCTCTCTCTATAGGTGTAGGCATGCATAATTTTTTTATGGTCATTTCCATGAGCAGAATCAGAATTCCCGTCTAAATATAACATACACAGTGTGTCACCTCGTTCCAGCCGCTGCTGTGGTGGTGTCAGGACAGAAGCAGCGTGGTCCTGACTCCTGTCCTTGTGGGCGAGGGACGTGGGCCGCTGTCCCAGCACAGCTGCGTCCGTGGGAAGGAAGATGACAGAGCTGCCTCCTGTCATGGCAGACACAGCGACGTGTCCCTGGTTGTGGCCCGATATCCCGGACGCAGGATCAAGCGGCACCCAGGAGGAGCTCTGGCTTTCGGAAGAGTGGCCCCCAGGTGCCCCTGTGTGCCCTGGGTGAAGGCCGGTTTCTCCAGCCTTCTCCTTGTCCCACGCTTGCTGACACACAGGCCTYGGAGCAGGGATGCTGCAGGCGGCCCAGGATGGAGCCTGCCCGGCCTCTGGTGCCCTGGACTCGAGTCCATAGAGCTGCTGCCCTCCAGCGGCACGCTGCAGAAACGGGCACTCTCCGCGGCCTTGGGCTGCCCTCACTTGTAGATTTTGGGATGCCCATGGAGACGTAAGTGCGCTCTGGCGGAGGAGCTTTGAGGCTTTAGCCGTCTGACCTGGAAAACGTTTGTTTTTTCGTGCCTTTCCTCAGAAGGCCTCATGTGGCCGCGAGCTGCTCAGTCCCATGGGATGGGTGGCTGTTCTCTGTACGTGCCCTCCGTCCTTGGCACGGCCACGCTCTGTGCTGGGAGGCTCAACAGGCCGAGCTCGTGCCTTCCCCAGCCGGCAGCSCGTGGCAGAGGTCGGGCCTCCTGCGCTCCACTGCCATCACGGAGAGCGTCGTTTTGGGAAGGGTCTCTGGAGACCTTCAGTCCGCCCTCTGGCTTGAGGTAGACATAATGTCTGAATTGGATCAAACCACTCAGCACCTTTCCCCTTTGACTTTGGAAGTTCTCCAGTCTGAGAAACTGTGTTAGCAACTTTTCTCCAGACAAGGAAAAAAAAAAAAAAGCCTTTTGGCACAACTCTCCGTCCTCTCTCTTTTAAGCCCAGTCTCTTCTAGACAGTCTAGAAATCTGCATCATCTCTGGCAGAATTAAGAATTTTTTAGGGCGTTCTATCAACTCTACACTGATTTATTTTTATTGATATGGAAGCATTAGCAACTCTGACTTTGTCACCTCCCATTTATTTGATGCTAGTTTAAAAAAAAAAAACGTGGAGTTTCTTGAGAGATGGACAGTGTCAAAAGCCTTTTGAAAATTCAGGTTAGGTCAATGTGGCTGCTTCTAACCTCTATTTTTTGATCCAACCAGAGTTTTCTTATGAATTAATAATGTACATTCTTTTTTCCTTTAAGGATATTGTGGTCATTTGCTTTATGAAATGGTGATGCAGGTTGTCTTTATGTATTTGTTGTTCAGACAGTCTGCAGGTAAACAAGGGTTCCGTATGATATAAAGGTAACGTAGCCCAGCCCTACTTAGCGAGTTGGCAGACTGGCCAACTTAGTCTTTCTSTTGAGAATTGTCATCTTGGCTTTCTCTAGACCTCAGGCATTGCAGGAGCATCTTTAGAAGTGGTCAATCTCAATCCCCAGTTCCCAGAAATCTCCTGATCTTCCATTATTGCTCAGCGTACTCCTCGAGAGGGTCGCTGTGTTTAAGGGTCCTGTTGCTCTGCAAAGATTTGTTTTTGGTCATGCTCAACAGTCGGATCAGCCGAAATACTGCAACTGTTACCGCTGTTTGTGCAAGATGGAAATGAAATCTCTCCCTGATGAGTGCTGGAGGAAGCAGACTGCTTCTGGATCGCCCGCTCTGCTGCAAAGTGGGTTTCATTTCTCTTCAAGTTTTTCTTGGTAATAGAGAATAACAGCTTACAGCTCAGCATACTTTTCAGTGTATTTTATTTTAAAGGAATTAGTATCTATTTAAAGTGCTTTTTACCTCCCAAAACTTTGAAATAGTTGGAATTTTTRTGTCTTCCATCATTAATATTTGCCCAGCTTTCCCAGTTACTGCAGTTATAACCCTAAAGTTCCCATGAAGTTTTCATAGACTGATCCTTGAGAGGAGCAAGGGACAAATACTRATGTTCATGTCCTGCCATTGCTTAGTTTTGATGTTGGGTTGCTTTGAATCCTATATTCAGGATTTTGTTGAGCAAATACCTTTCAGACAAAAATGAGCCTCCTGGCCGTGAACTGTAACTTCAACTTCTGCACATGCTCTGTGTTAAGTTTCCTGTAGCTGGAGCTCTCACAAGTGCCCAACAGATCAAATCTCTTCCCTTAAGTGTTGCCTTTTTTTTCCTCCTATTTGCCTTGTTTAGAGCTTCTTTGGGGCCACTTTGCGTAATTTAGCTAATTAGTAAGGCAGGCCTAAATACTCCTGCTCCCATTAGCGCTGCAGTTCCACTTGTTAAGCTTAARCAGCTTGAACAGTTGTTTGGAGGGAGCAACCGGGAGCCTTTTTTTTTTTATACTCACTGAGTGGTTTGTTCTGGGCAGGCTATCATGACTTTCAGCTGCATCACATAATCTTTCTCCCTCTTTCCCTCCTGCTCCCGTCCTACCCAAGCTGTCTCAGATGTTCCTCTTGCTGATTTTTGTCAAACTCACTGAGCAGTGTTACTATTTCTTGAGTAAGAAGGTGCTGAGTATGTTGAGTGTGTTGAGTATGGTTTCTGCATCAGGCAGGTGTAAGAAGTTCTGTAGGTGTAACATTGTGGCATCAGCTTTACCCCAAAACAAAATCATGCCCTTGGCAGCCGTACAGATATTTAATCTAGAGAAGCACAAGGGACTACGTTAGGAAAGAGTTTGAGTCATTTTTGTACTGAAGAGATCCCGCATAGTCCATTACAACTGCCCCATCGTGAAGGCCACAGACTTACACGACTAGAAGTGGGGCCTYCTTAAAAGCGAGCTTGTCATTCTTCAGGTTCATCGCTATATAGACCGAGGGGAGGGAAAAATAGAARCACGTTTTAGAAGTGAAGGATGGCGCTTTCTTATTCTTAGAAGCCCAGCAGCTGGTTCTTGCAAAAATATTCCAGGGGTGACACGTATCCAGAAAGCTGCCAATATCAAAATACAAGACTGACAACAAGGCTTTCCTGAGAAAACATYAGCTGTCTCAGATCTTGCTGGATTACTTGCCATGGGGGCACCTTTCCACGAATGCTGGGGTGCTTGCTGGCCTTAGGCCTCAGGGGAGGAGAAAACCCCAGTTAAAGCCTGAGCTTCCTCAGYGTCCAGCTTCACGGGGCAGCTCCTGAGATGCCTCTTCTCCTACTGTTGCCTTGCAGCTTGTATAGGACAGGGAAAGGGCTAACGAGCACCTGCAGGTTGGCCAGAGCCCGTGCTCACCTTCCAGCCCTGGGGCATCTCCTGTGAATATAACAGATGTGGTGGGTTGGGAGGGCAGCATGGCTGGGCATCTGCGGTTATAACTTGTGTTAACCCTAGGGATCTCTGTGAAATGGGGGCGTTTTTCCTGCTGCTTTTGGCAATGGTCACGGTTGTTGGTGACAGGAAGGTCAGTGTCGTGATTCCCCTTGGGATTTAAGCCTGCAATGTGTGGAAGCAGCGCTGATGTGGAGCCTTATTTCYAGCCTGTGCGTTTTGTCTTGGTGCTCTGCTTTCGCTGAAGCTGCAGGACCCTCTTCTGTTACTTCATCCTCATAGAGGTGCTAATCTCCAATGAAGTTGCCTTCTAATCTTCTCGCTGATAAGGGTARTGAAGTTCCTTGTCTGTGCTGTACGAGATGTAACCTCCCACTGGGTGTTTCCATGCCAGCAGACTAGATGTGCCTGCTTGGGTCTCATGCACAGGGATTGTTCTCCCTATCCTCTGTCAGGTGTGGGTAGGTAAGCCTATTTCCACTTTATATTCTGCTTTTAAAGTGAGCAATAAATAGTGCATGTTCTACAGTTGGTCTGGCTTCCAGGAGCARCTCGAAGCTCATGCTCCTCATGAATCAGCCGTCCCTCCCCAGCCTCATCAGAAATGATCCGTTCTGCAGTACGGCTTAGAGCAGCGTCCAGCTGAGAGCAGCGCTTTGTGCCTCGTGCTGACGGAGCAGAGCTGCTGCCGACCCCGGGGAGCATCCGCCTGCCCCGCAGGGCCTCGTGGCTCCTTCCCTCGTGGGCGTGAGGAGCCCCGGTCGCAACTTCGAGCGGAAGGGGAAACGAAATATAGTCCAAAGTCGTATTTTTAGCTGGTGGTTTGCAAATGATTAATTCTACTGTTGTCTCCAAGGCCTGATCTCAAAGTGTCACCTCCCTTTCAGGCTAGCAGAGGGTCACTGTGCTCTGTGTTTAACAGCAGAGGTCTGTGAATAAGGAGTGGTTTCCGCAGCCTGGAAAGAGCGGKAACACAGCGGATGGGAGAAACAGTGAGTAGAGAGCTTTACTGAGCAGGTACAGGGGGCTGACTTGCGATTGTAGCTTCCTAATACATCTTTAATGCAGGATATATTCTAGTGTTTTTGAACAATAATAAATTGCATGATAAATATTTTAGCTCTCTTCACCAATCATGGATTTCTGAAACATTTTCGGAGTCTAATGTTAAGGTACTAAGCACCCATTCAGTCTGTGTTAAGGTTCCCTCCGCCTTTTGGAGGAAATGAGATGTTAATGATAACAGAGGAATCCAAGTAGTAAACTGGATCCTGCAGTCCCCCTCAGGGTGGTAGAGACAGCAGTTTCCAGTAGCTTTCCCTGTAAAATTGGGAGTTTTTGCATCTTTACGGAGCATCTTCCAGTGCTGGTCAGGGTGGCTGGAGCAGGTGGGTCCCCCATCCCCACGGAGCAGCCACTTTCCCCGGACAGATGCTCCCCAGTATATGCTGGGAACTGCTGGGGGATGGAAGAGCAGAGCGTTTGCTTTGCATTGTTTCCTTAAGTGTGATGACTTTGTTTGTTATTCCAAAGGTGCTGCTTCATGTCAGGATTGTACTATCATACTATCTTAGTTTAGCTTATATTTAAAATAGTTAAATGAGTAATGGGAAGTTTAAACATTAGCTACAGTGGAATTGCAAGAACTAAAGTTAAAGTTTGGATTCTCTAAGAGATCTTCGTCTTAATTGTACCTACCATAATATTTCCTTTGACGTCAATAATGTTCTGTTCTTAGGTGACTTTTTTTTATAGAATGTGTATTGTGATCCTGTGAAAATAAAAAGTGAGATCAAAATCTTTAAATTTTGCAATAACGTTGCTTCAATATTGAAATTTTATATTTAATAGATCTTTAAGCTGTCATAAATTGATACATCAACATAATTTTCAAATGTTGGGAATTACATAATCAAAAAACAGTGATATTGACTGATATTGTGTGAATATGATACCAAGCTATTTTTAATGATGGAATATTTTAGAAAATAAAAATTTAAAATTTAAAAATTCAAGGTCAGCCCTAAGCAGTTTAGAATCCTTGACTATGTGAGAGTAAGTGCTGGGTGTGATCCTGTTTGATACTTGCACCAAGAGCAAGAGCAGCTGAAAGCTGAACTGTATTGTCACTGAGTGGCACCTGTGTTTTTCTGCTCACCTGATTCCTCTTGGTGAGTAGCTGCTGAATTGCCATTTTGAAATGTCAGTGAACTTGGTTTTAGCTTATTGTCCAYGATTGCTTTTTCTAAATACATTAAAAAGTAGAAGAAGGGTTTTTTGATGAGGGTTGGAAATTCAGTTGAGAGAAATGCTATATATAAAGGACATGCTGTTAAAGCTAGATAAAAATAACTTAAGGCACCTGAGGACGCTATAGTCTTTATTTCAAGTTTGTCTGGAACATAAACTATACTTAGGGTTTTTATCAATCTTAATATGTATGTCCATTCTTTCCTGAACAATATATATCTTTTGTTATGACAGTTGTYTTTTCCTAATTTTTTAAAATACATTTCAAATATGCAACTCGAAAAGGATACTTAGGTTGTGGTTTCGATTTGGGATATTTCATTAATTCAGTGCCATAAGTTAAGGATGTAGGTGGGAACTGTTTTTGCTCCTAGGAGGTAAAGAACTTACTGAGGAATACTCAGTTTAAAGTAGAGATTTAACCACTTTTTGTTGGAAAAACTGTCTCTTGTCTTCTGTGACAGCCTAATTTTGTTTTATGAACAGCTTGTCCTGAGCTGGAGGCAGCCTCAGCTATTGGTGACTTTGGAATCTGCTGAGGGCACTTGGAAGCGGGAAGGATTCACAGTCGAAAGAGAAGATGGTGTAGAGGACCGTGCAGAATACACATGTCCCGAAAACCAAAAGCAACCAAACAAAAATCCCAGTCCCTTGAATTTACGGAGCCACCAGGGTGTTTGCACTCAATAGTGACCAGGCATGGGAGTGCACCCATAGCTTGGGCTGTAGCAAAGGGCTCTTCCAGGTATTTGCCTTCATCTGGTACTGCATAATTTAAAGGAAAACTACAAAAGAAGCAGAGCAAAGTAAGGAAATGTTAGGTAAAGATTAGGTCATGTTATGTATTTTTAGCATGCTTGGTTTGTCCCTGTGATTCATCGGCGTATAATTAGATTGAGTGAAAATTTGCACAATTACAACATAGTTTTTTTAGATGTAGTCTCAATTAGATTCTTCTGCTGGGGAAGAACATGAAGTCTGTTCTTTCTTGGTCAAAATATTGAATCAGTTTGGCATGGTGCTAAATTGCTTAACGCCTATTTGGAATGTGTTTATATGTGGCTTTGCCTAAAAATTCTTTGTTTTTATGTATGTAATGCAAATACATTCTGCTATTTTTGCCAACCTGTGAAAGTGAAAATCTGTTTTTAAATGCCACCCTCCACGTTAGATACAGCACCAAAATGAATTCTCCTGTAGTAAAGTAGTAAAACTGGTCTGATATTTAACTTTCAGCTGAGGATTTTCATCCATCCACTCCCCGACTTTGGGCCTCCAGACTGCAAGCTGTTTTTCTGTACCAGAAGATTCAGGCTTTTGGCACTCTTGATTTTATTGGCTGTATCAGTAGCTATTAGAAGAAGTATTGAGTTAAAATAATTTAATATGGTCTTGATGCTAGTTTTAATGCCCCATTAAGATGGGGCCTGTTTTCTGCCTAATGGACAGGGCTCTCAGTCCTGGTTTCACTGTTTGTGGTGGCAATGCAAGAAAAAACAAGTTCTTCAAGCAGTGGAGTTGTTAACTRTAGGAGAGCAGCATCCTTTTAAGGATGCAGAACTTCACCAGCTGAGGAAGCCCTACAACCTTCTCTTTTCCCCTGGATTTTTAGGACTATTCCCTGAGCAATGAAGATCTCGAGCTTTATTGGGGATGTTTTTTGGTACTTCTCTCCTAAGGAGGTAATAAAAGGGCTGGCAGTTGAAGTGTGTGAGAAACCAGTTGATTGATAAAGCATGAGAGGCTGTCCCGGGCAGGCAGCAGCAGCTATCGCCTCTCTGATGAAATTCCCATTGTCTGGAAAAAGGCCTGAAGCTTTTTCAGTTTTCAGCATTTTAGAAAGCTAATATTTTTAGAAACCAATGAAGAAATGAAGATAGCTCCCACATGACAGCATGTTCTTCAGAGGGGTTTCGAGAACCCTTTGCTGCACTGTGAGAAATCGCTCTCGGTATGTTTCCTTTTTTCCTTTTTTTTTTTTTTTTTTCCCCCTCTAGTCTTTAGCACAGAAATGGATGTTTTTGGAAGGATGGTTGGGCAAGGCAGTTGTCCTGACTCTTCTAACTCTAATTCATCATCATATTTTGGGGGTTTTGTTTGTTTGTTTTTCTCCTGACCAGTGCTAGGTATGACTAGTGCTCTGACAGCCAAACAGAGAGCTGTAGTGAATGTTAACTGCTCTATCTAGCATTGCTTGTGTTAATTATTTCGTGTTTGTATGTTTCTTTTTGGTTGTCATGCCAAACCTGAGATGCAAAGGAAGAGCCCTTCCTTGGCTTGATATTTTTTGGAGCCTTTATTTCAGTGTAGTCTGTCATACTAAATTTTTATTAAACCGATAATCATATTTTTAGAGGAAGCAAATGCTGATACAGTGGATGTGTAAATACATACGTATTTGAGACCTGTGCTGGAAGATGCTCTTAGGGCACTGAGGATTTGTGGGCTGCCTTTTGCATTGCTGTGTGGTGCTGCTGTTGTATGGTGCTGAGCTGGTTCTGGCACTCAAACGCCGGTCTCTCTTCCAGAAAAAGTGCCCAAGAGGCACGTTATTCCTTCAGCTAAATGCTGAACTATCAGAGTGCCACCAGACAGAAACAAGCAGGAAATGTGGGAGATTAGAGGTTTGTGCCAGGCATATATCTGTGCTGTTGCCACGTCCACATTGCAATATCTTCCTTTCATTCCTCGCTTAGTGCCCATCCAAAGACATAAACCAGAAATCCCCTAGAGACTTTTCAGTTTCAAAATCATTTGAAATTTAATGTGTATGGTGCCAGCAAGGGTTCTGGAAAACTGTTGTCCTAAAAGCTAAAACCCAGTCTGATTAGTGATACTAAAGGTCTGTGGACCTGTCTCTGACAGTACCAAGAATGGATGGTTAGAGATGAGTATGGGAACAGGACAACCTTGTGGTAAGTTCTCTGAATATTCTCCTAACCTCTAAAACATGTGGCTTTGGATCTTCCTGCTCTAGGAGGTTGCAGTGGAATTAATGAGACAGTTTTTGGGTCTTTGCTACTGTAGTTCTTGCGCTGGAAGAGACATGAACTGCTGACTTGTATTGACCTTTCCAGATAGCTTGATTGCACTCCGTTGAAGGAAGACTGAGGTTTTAAAAAGGCTCATGATATCTGTGTACTCTTCTTGCTGTTCTTTTAGCCTAGTACGTCCAGGCAGGGTAGTAGGAGCAGGATGGCTCTGTTCTATCATACTTGTACATCTCCTCCTGTGGCCTGTGGGGCTGGGAGCGGGGCCAGTTTGCCTGTGTCCTCCATGAGCATCAGTGTTGGCCAAAGCCACCTAAGGGAGGTGTTGGAGGACCTGTGTCAGAGATCCAAGCCTGAGAGACACCCGTGGTGGGTGTTGGGATAATACCGACCAGACCAACAGGTAGAGGTGGAAAATGCAAGTCAACGAGCCCCCTCGTCCACTGGTAGTAACCGCTTTGGCCTCTGGCGCTCCTTCCCTTCGTGTCTTCTCAAGGCTTTGTTGGCAAGTATGGACGTTTGTCGGATGCCTTTCTAACCCCACATTTCCCAACACTGGGACCCTGTGAAGTTTGGAAAACACTTCTGTTTAGTCAAGCTGTAAGTGGGTGAGAACTTGTTACTTGAAACCCTGCTTGACAAAATAATTATAAAGAGACCACATTCTATGCAGGCCTCTAACACAACGGGATCTTGCCACACATGTCCTGGGTAGCTAGTTTCTGCCCAGCGGGCTCTGTTGACGTGGTCACTTGGTTTAATGGTTTCAGCTCCTCGTGAAGTACTGCTGTATTGAGAGAATCTACGGCCGGCCTCGGGGGCTCTGTGTGTGAACTGGTGGGACGGAAAACCCTGGCTTTCACTTGGAGCAGCACCGTTCTTGCCCATGTCTGCCAGGGCAAGGGAGATGAAGTGTGAGCAACCCAAAAAATGAATATTGGCACAGCTTCAAGTCTGCGTCTGGGTTTAATTGGTCAAAAAATGAGAGTACGTATTTAATAGTATTTGATTCCTCTCTCTTTTGCTTGCCTGTCATTAGTTTTAATACACATTCAGGTTTCCCTTCAGGAGTTTGCACCGGAGGTTGACTTGCAGGTAGCTTTTTCTCTGCTGGTTTGGGTACATGGTTTCTACCATGTACAAAACAAACTGAGCCTCTTGCACGTCCCTGCAGCCACAGCAGTGGCTTCATGTTTTTAGTTAGGTTCTAAAGCAGCTCCCGTTTATAGTAATATAAGAATTTGATCCTTATTTAAAAATTGGTTCTGGTGTGTTCTCTCAGGGTTGGTTATAAATTTTATTAAGGCTAAAATAATCTTGTTATGTTTTTATGGATTATTGGTGTCAATGGAAAATGTTCCCATGAAATGTTGGCAGATTTAAAGGCATTGGAGGGGAAAAAATAATATTTTAGTATATTACATTAAATATTGCATTGGATCATTTCTTGCCTGACCAAAATGTTTTCATGTATACTGCTTGTGTTCATGGGTTGGCCTGGTCCATGGCTGTGCCGCTGTGCAGCCTGCCTGTGATTTGTCAGTGAATGATGTTTCTGCAGTGTAGCAGCTCCCTCTTAYGGGCAGCATAACACTAGAGAATCCCGTCTTCCAGGATGCAGGGAGCCAAATCCATTAGAGTACTGGGTGTATTTTGGAAAGTAAAGGTGAGCATGATGTTCACCCATGTGTATTCTGGCAGAATATAGCAAAAAAAGGCCATTCTTTTACCAAGACAGCAGCAGTGCAGGTTATATGTGTTTCTGGAAATAAAAAATAAAATAATTTCTCAAAAAATTATTCCTCCCCACTGTCGTGATCTCTCTTACCCCAAATCTGCTATTTGTTTCTCCTTTCCAGTGCCAACAGCCAAAGCAACATGTGGTTCTGTAGGTACTTGTAGAGACCTCCAGATAATGTTAGGAGTATCAAGAAATTGCTGTTTTAAAAGGGAGTTGTAACGTGAGGCATTGATTATGCAGGTTAAGCTATATCAACCACTATAAGTGAAATTTAAGACCTAGAAAAAGAAATCTAACAAGGTGTTGACTCTAGATTTGTTTGGAGAATATACGATAAGCCACAATTTTAGATTTAAGCCACTGCTGTCCAAATTTTTTGCTGACCTTTCTGCTAGAAGTTGCAAAGTTGAAGGCAAGGTTTTGTTAAATAGCTGCATATACTGCTTTTATGCTTTTTTACTGACCCCAGTGCTAAGTATCCTCAAGCTTTATTTTTGGAGATAGAAATATTCTGAACTTTGTTTCTTCTCCTTCCCTAGAGTTACAGGATTGTTGGCTCAGTGATTGATGGATGTGCAATTCTTATAAAATCAGAAATTTCTCTCTTGGAAGGTCAGAAATTGCCAGTTCTAATGCACAGAAAAAGAATGCTAACTATTTTCTCTTTTTTTTTTYCTTTCAGGTTGCAGAGTCAGCATGTATTTCTAACAGTTAAAAAGGTAAGCAGGCCCCACTTAGAACCATATAGTGATCTTCTGTTTTTGATGGGTKCGTTGCAATTGCAAGCTAGAGAAAAGGAAATTTCTGTATGTGCAGAGAAAATTCATCTTAACTTTTAAGGAACCAAATATTAAAACAATTATGTCTGTACAAAAAAAATCTTTCCCGAGAAGTTTGAGTCAAAACAGTCTAAAATTTGAGAGTGTAGGGCTTTGAAATACCTCTTCTKTGAAACACCTGCAAAAGTTTACAAAGCACTTGGACCACAAATCATTATTTATTTATAGTTTGTTTTAACACGCTGAATATGAAAAGCTGGCTTACAAGACTTGAGGGAATAAAGCCTCCTCTTGGACCCACCTGTATTGCAGCAAGTTGTACCTGAGTAGTTATTACTAGAGATTTTGAAATGCTTAAAAAACTGTCAGAAAATGTCGGTCTCTGATGTGTCTGTTAAATAGGGTATCTCCCTTGCAAAGTTTCCTAACGCTTTTCAGATTAAATTTCTGTATCTGTCTATTGCTGAAAATAAATTTTGTTTCATTTAATGTTTGAGCCAAGCTTGATAACTGAGCCATGGGAAAGCAGGAAATTCTTGATGTTTTTAAGACCACCCTACCAGCCTGACTSTTTCTGATATTTCTTCCAAGGAAACCACTTAACCAACCACCTTTGCATTACTGGATAGCTTCAACCATTATCTTTTAAATTATAATAAAAATATTCCTGTTCCTAGTAGATCTAGTGGGCTTCTCTGTTTTCCTGTCTGAACTGCTACCACATTTTCCTCAGCATCTTAAATATTAGCCRGCAAAAACAAGTCATTGGTAGCCAAGGCAAAACTTCTCAGTCACTTTATGTTCCAAAATGGTTTGTTGTCAAATCCATCGAAGTTATTTCCACTTCTGAGCCAGGCTGTTGTCTTTGTGTCGTTCAGCAGTGTTGGGTTTGAAGTCGTCATTTCTGTGGCGTGACAGTAGATGGTGCTGATGGAGTGTATTTAAGTCATCTGGGAGGTTGTCATCTGCTCTTGGAGCTACCTGGGCTTTCTGGGGTGCAGACAGGAGCTGGGCACATGCTGGGTGCATTGGCAAATGTGCAGGCTGCAATTAGAGCAAATTCTAGCAGTTACTGCTGGTTTATTCCTATTCAGTTGTGCTGCAGTGCAGAACTGCAAGAAATCTTGCTGCTGGCCTGCAATATGATGCTAGCGCTTGGAAACAGTATGACTTGCATGGGTAGAAATATCACTAAGGGATTAAAAAATACTGTGTCCGGATCTTTCTTGAAAGAGCCTGTAAAGTAGGTTGGTAATAGTCTCCAAATACATAAGTCAGAGAGACTTGTAAGGTTACTTTAAGTGGGGCATGGAGACTTTTCGGGTAATACGTGACAAATACRAAGTGAGAAGCTTCATTGCTCTGTGATCACACTCTTTCAGTTCCCTTTCCTCTTTCCCAAGCAGCTTTCCAACCTGTCATCTCATGTGAAGCAAATCTGATGCGTAGGCAAAATACTTTGAAAGTGCTTTGATTGACAGAAAGAGCTAAGCATGGCCTTGAACCTTTGGATACTAGAGCGTCTAGACAGGAGGAGACTTCCTAAGTGCCACCATTCCAGTAACTTCAGTTTAAACTTCAGTTTAGCCATAAAACTCAGTGTAACCCAAGTCACAGATGTACAAGAAACAAAACTGGCTTCTATGTCATGGCAGAGAATGCAGAAGCTACCAAAGGTTTCCACTTGGTCATACTGTTGAGCTCCACTTCTTGCTTGGGTTGTTTTGTCTGTGTGGCTCTGAGCTACGATACCTCAGCTGCTTCCTGTCTTTGTGTTCCTAATTTAGTGATACTAACGAGATGGAAGTGCTCAAGGTAAGTCATTATGTAAGAGAATGCTCCCTGCTGCAAAATGCTTGTTCACTGGAGTAAAAGCAATCCTGTCGCCCTTTGAGGGTACCTCTGCTGTGAAATACAGAGATTTTACAGGGTTTCCTATTCCCAAGATATACATTAAAACTGCATCTTCCTTTTAATTTGTAGAGTCTGCCTCATTTTGTTCAGCATTGAATTTTGTACTATTCACAATGTATGTACTATTTGATGAGTATTTAGTCTTCTGCCTACTAAAGGCTGTTTGTTTTTATAACTTAGAACTGTATTGTTAATATGCCAGCTGCAAATGGATGTAGTAGGTTACCACGTTTCTCTCCCAAGTGCACTCTGTCCTTTTCTTACTCAGTATTCAGATCTTAAAGACTTTCTTCACCTAATGAAATCAGTCATCCTTCACGGATTTGGCTAAAATTACGTCAGATCTGCTTCCTGAATCTGATATCCTGGAGTCCCTTTGCTGTTTTGAGGAGCAGTGGTCGACACAGTAGATGCTCTTTTGGAGGGGAGAGCTTGAACAGCCCTGCAGCATTCAGCAGGAGAAATACTTTTTCAGCCTTTACAGGTGAAGGCAAGCAAATTAAATCTGTTAAGACAAAATCACTTTTGCTTTTTTAATACTTAATGTGGCAGTTGTGCCCAGGAAAGGACACAGAAATATGATATCCCTTTCATTTAATTTTTCTGCTGTCAGAAGTAATACAACTGCAACAGAGAAGGCTGTGCTGGTTTGTGCTGACAGTGTCAGCTCTGCTTGGTTAGTAGCCATACTTTAGCTTTGCTTGTTAATTGTGGTTATGTTCTGGGTACTTCTCCTCCTGMATGTTTTCAGTGCTTAAATCCTGCTGCATCCCAAGGCTTCCCAATCCCCGCACAGTGCACTGCATGCACATGCCTGTGAGGAGGAGGAGAAGTTGGAGAAAGTCTCAGCAGCTGAAGAGTTGCAGCAAAGGCAGCTGGAAGAAGCTGGAGTATTTAAGACTCCCCTGACTGTTGATAACAATATTTCTCAGGTTGTATTTGTCAAACAGCCGGTGGATTGCAGCCTATGTTGATCTCAAAACAAAGTTATCTGCTTACACCCATTTTCATACTTACAAGTAGCTTTTCATGTCTGCTCTCAGCAGAAACTGGCTTGTTGCTCTGTTGCTTGTTGCTGGCAGTACCTGGCAGGAAGCTTCCTTTGGTTGGTTGTAGGTCAGTATATAGATTTTCTGTCGGGGAGACGCTTGGCCAAAGCGTTTGCAAGTTATTTGTAGAGTTGCATGAAAAAAAACCCTGACCTTTTAGCCCACCAGAACTTTTTCCAAATAAGGGAAATTTAAAAGTTTATTTTATCAGTCTTTTCAGGGGCATTCTAACCTCGCAATACCACTAACTCAGATGGGCTTTCTGGATCTAGCAGGGCTTTTTATTAGCCAATGTAATATTTTAGCTACTTGAAAGAGCTTATTATCATTATATAATTAATATAGCACGTGTGAACTAGTAAGTCTCACCTTATCTTTCTCAATAACAGAATTAAAAATTCTCTCCAGTGGCAGCTGTTAATGCTGCCTTATATTTTAAGGTCACTCAAAATTCCATATGTCTTCATTTTTCTTCCTTGAATGTATGTAGTGACGAGGCTGAGGTGTGTGCAGCTCAGGCTGTACCACTGATGTAGCAGCAGGAGTGCTGGAAAAGCATGGATTGAAGGGAGCTGGCTGGTCTCCAGCTCAAAACAGGGGGCGGATGAGAGTAAATCTGGGAAGTGGCAGGGAGAACAGGGTGCTTGAACAGACCGAGAAAATGGGTGAGTTTCAGGGGTGGAGGTGTTAGCTGAGTTCTCACTCCATGTTTATGTTTTTAAATTCATTTGAGGAAAGCGGGTCTTTTTATTTCTTTACTTTTTGCCAAGTACACTGGTCAAAGGAACAAGTGAATTCCCATTCTCCGAAGGAGCGTTTTGTCCCTTTTGCCTGTCTCTCTCTSTGTATCAGTGGGGTGTTTCTCCCAAGGCCACATGGGTTGTAGTCACCTCRCCTTCCTTATCTTTTCCCCATCTTGTGCAGCAAAATGTGAACTGAAATGTCAACTTTACCCAATGCCATTAGTTGGTGAGGAAGAGAATGGCTTTGCACRTGGGTAAGTGAGATGTGGTGAGGTGGGAAGACTCTGGGCCGAAGCACAGCTTGTGCTCTGTGCTGATGCTGGAAGTTTTAGGCTCCACTGAGGCTTTATTGATTTTCTGCCTTCATCTTATAAGGATCTTGTAGGCCTTACGGAGCTATCCCATCCCAGGGCCTGATGTTGCACTCCAGCTGTTTTTAAATTAGGTGGTTTCTGGTTTTGATTGGTTTGGGAAGCTGATCTTGGTTGATGATGGGACTAACGTCCTTCTGGATGTCCTGAACAGCGAGGAACATGTGGTAGCCATGCATTGACCCATGTATTGGCTGCTGTTCCACCACAGTTCCTCCTATAAATGGTGCAAACTGAGCACGAATAGTCCTGTCRGTATTTCTTCAACCTCAGGGAATCCGTGCCCATTAACGTAGAAGTCTGAGTAGGATTTTAACTCCTGAAGAAGATGGGGRAATTTGTATCTACTATTTTAGGCTACTTAGATCTCTGATTTGCAGAAACAGAARCTATGAAGGAAAGGGATAGGAGAGGAGCGAGCCACCTTGTTATCATGTTAGCTCAATCCCTTCTGAACTTGACTTTTGCTTCTTTTTAGAGATGTTCTGCAGTTGGGAGTGATCATAAGGGAAGTCAACACAGTCTAGTTCTGTGCTGATGAAATGTTTATAGCCCCCTGGTTAGGTTATCTGTTCCCCCTGCAATTCAGGGGGTCCCGTCTCCTGCAAGGTTTTAGCTATGAACAGAATTAAAAGGCAGCTGCAACTGTTAATCCCTGTTGTTGATCCAGAGGAGCCATATTTACATTTCCATGGATGGATGACTGGGAAGCATAGTAATATCACGTTGCCCCACGTGAGGCTTTTCTGTTTATGAAAAGGATAGAAAATGTTACTGTTGACTTTGGGAAGGCTAGTAGCAAAACTTGGCCTGCATACCCATGGAAATGTGGGACTAAAACAGTGATTTTTGAGTTTTGYGTATCTGTGTAGACCTGTTATACCCAAATATATCTGGTGTGTGTTTCTATGCATTATATGAAATGCATAACTATGAAAAATGATTATAAAGCACGCTGAAGAAACCTTGATTTATTGCATGCAGCTAGGATATACAATGTCCTAGGAGGACATATTCTTCCTATATGCCTTCTATTTCTATGGAAGGTAAAAGGCTGATGCCAAGCCCAAGAGTTTCCCTCYTCTTTTGTCTATTTAGAAAGAGAATTTGCCTTTCCACATCGGGTAGTGATGATAAATGGCATATGAGGATGTCTTTGCTATTGCTCTCTGAGGGGAAACTGTCCTTCCTTGCTCGTTTTCGCTTCCAAAATTAGAGCAAAGGGTTAATTGTCACATGTGCCTCTTGCGGATGGCAGRACTCAGCTGCAGCATTTGTTGTGCCCTGCCGTGAATCCTGCAGCTTGAACGGACCTTGAATAGGTGAAGAGACACGATAGTGAGGCTGTACCACAGGGTTAACTCCTCTTGCTGCTGGGGCTTGCTGGAATAGATCGCTGTGTCCTAGGCAGAGAGCCCGCGCGCGGTTTAGCAGCGGGTGACCGGCCTGGCAGGGCCGGGGGCTCTCGCGGACGGATGGCGTCTGCCCCGGCCGCCGCTCTCAGCGCGGGGACTTGCTTCAGCACGGCCGGGCCGCGCCGCAAAAGGAGGCGTAAGAGGCGCTCCGAGAGAAAAGGTAGTGTGTGAGTGTGTGTGTGTGTGTGTGTATATATATATTTTTTTAATTGCTACTCTGTGAAAACAAAGTGCCAACATTTCRTAAGTGCATCGACGTAAAGATTTTTCAGGTGAGGTTGAGCCTAGCTGCTAAATGTGACTTCAGCATTTTCTGCTTGGCTTTGTGAAACTGAAGAAACATCTTGAACCGAGTCCTTCCGAAAATACAGGAAACTTCTCTGAGCTGCAGCTTTCTGCTTTTTTACTATCATCTTTGCAATGACATTTGTGTCAGGTTATGTTTTTTATATGACTTTTAACTGCTGTGGATGCTGTTATGTGTTAACATACAGCACCTAAGCATGCAGACCTTTGCATATAACTTATATATATTTTTTCTTCAATAATAGGTATTGGCTAAGGTAGATATCATAAGGGTCCTTGACAACTTCTTTTTCTTTCATGTAGTGACAATATAAAATATTTGCATGAACAAAACATGAATTATAGYCCTGTTTGTACTCGTGCAGTGATCTTTGTTCTTTCAAACATTTGCTTAAAAATAGTCCGAGTTGTCACTCGGGGAAACAAAACCAAATGCTGATGAGTTAGCTGATGCATTTGGTACCTCTAGTGTTTTCCTGCCTTTGGAAATACTCTGTGGGGAACAGGGTGCTTCAGAAAATGTTTTAAATGTAAACTTATGAAATGTTTTTATTACTTTATATAGATTGGGAAATAGCATGCTTTTAGATGTGACTTTTTCCCATATTTGGCATGCCTGGTGTGTAATGCATTTGGAAAAGGAAGAGATTTGGATTGTTGCTTTTTACCTTTTTTGTAATACTGCTYTTACTTTATTACAGGATGCCTTGCTATACAGATCACTTAGATGTGGTAATTGTATTTAGCTAACAGTTGAGTTTTGATTTGTCACATTGTGTTTAAAAATCAAAAAATCCCCTCTACTACACCAGTAGGGTGAAATCCTGTATTTATTTTAAGAGGAAATCTGAGAGAAAAGAGATTTTTTTTTTTTTTTTTTATTCCAAGTACCTGACTTTTTCAACAGGTTTTTTTTTTTTTTTCGGTTTTGTTTTCCCCTAAAAAAAAAATGTTCTGTATATGCACTGACTGTCTGGACCCAAATTAGTTAAGTAACTGAGCAATTAATATTTACGTCAGTTGTTTGCTATTGCTGCTCTTTTCAAAGCTCGGTRGTCTCTGAGCACCAATTAATCTTTTTTTTTTCCCCATTATTCTCATCTCTTATTCCAAAATGCAAGTTTTTCAAGTGCTATCAAAGGCTGTTACTCCAGTTGTCAACCGAGTTTAGAACAGGTTATTAGGAATAGGATTTGGATCGTATCCACTCTTTGATGCAGGTACACGGTGTCCGTAGAATCATTTACGGAATCTGTCATTGGTCGGATGTCCCTAAAAATTACGGAGCCCTAATTCTCAATCAGGGAAAAGATTTTTATACCTGCAGGATCTGAGAGATTTCTGAACATCTGCAACTGAATAGGTTATTCATGGGTAGTAAGTAGGTTTTTATCTATCATTGCAGTTTTACTGCTTTATAAAATCTGCTCTAATACAAGTTTGGAAGGTCAAAGGAGTCAGAAACACCAGCTCCTTCTCCCAGGTGGGGTGTCGGTGATTTTGGGCTGATCAAGTGTGCGTGGGCAGGGGGTGAAGCTGTTTCTTGGAGTGAGAAGCTTGGGTTCAGATTCCTCTCTCTCTGGAAACACTAATCCCAAATTCTCAAAGCATGCGATAGTGCTGTTCTCAGTGCGACCTTTCCTGTGCAGAGGAGCACTTTGAAACCTTTATGGCCTGAATTGACTATACAAACCAAGGGAAAAAATTCCATGGAGTTGAGTGGGTGAGGACAGGAAGATTAATCTTTTAAAGGTGCTGGGGCACCTCTCGGAAGAGGCGTCTCCTTTCCGAGTTCTGTAGCTGGGACGGGAGCAATGCCACGCTCCGGTCTCTGCCCCTCCGTGTGTGCAGCAGAGAGCACACAGGGCTTCTGCTCCTGCCGTCCTCCTCCTYGCCCAGCCTGCACGTGGGCATGCACACGTTATTTGAGAACAGCCATCTCCAGCCTGTAGGCATTTTCAACAACTGCCTCTGGGAAGACTGTTCCATTCCTTTCCCACTTCTTTCACTCATCCCTTGTTCCTAGGTAGTATCTTGTTACTGCTGTAATACTTGCTGTTGGTTGAGGAGCCTGGAGTCATCTGCCTCCTGCTCTGAGTGGATTCTGCCTCCTTGACAGGTTTTCCTTGGTGTCCAAATGCTCTTCATTTCCAAATGCTCTGTCGTTTTGTGTTACTGTCACGCTCAAGAGCCCGGCAGTGACAAGAGCCCTTGCACGGGATGCTGTGGAGTCGGAGAGCAAAGAGCAGGCTCCTCGCTCTGGGGAGGTGAGAACCTGGTGGCAGATGGAGACGAGCAGCAGGTAGGGGGTGAACAGGGAGGCTGTGTCCCAAGTCCCTGCCCAGCTGCTATGGAYGGCAGCATCAGTGCCTGCCTGTGCCAAAAATAGCTCTGAGGATGTGTGATACTGAAAGAAAGGAGGGAGGAAAAACATTAAAAAAACAAATAAACTACTAAAGAATATTTAAATACCAAAGAATRTTTAAATTTGTCATTTCTTTTGTATTCATCTGCAAAAAAGCTGATGCTTCTTTCAGTATTAAGCAGTGGAGATGATGCCACAATCCCATTTAATACAGCAGTTTTTTCAATGTGTGGATGTAACTCAGAGACTTTTGAAGACTCGAGACAGAAATAAATTAAATTGTGATTGGCTTCCATTTGTATGGTTCCAAAGGCTTTTATGATTCCTAAACATCATTTAAATGCATGCTCTCTTGATTTGTGGATGTTCGAAATAATAATTCCTTTGGTCATCTTTGCTCAGTAGAACACGTTTTTTGTGGCTTATGCTGGAGACCAGAACTGCTGGAGAGAACTGTAGAGAATGTGTTTGTGGATGTGGATCTCTGCCTAGGTTTGAAGTGATGGTCTGAAAGTCTCCTGGAATTACGTACAAAGAGGGAGTTTGTTAAGGACCAGTGGGGAGAAGCTGTAGTGCACAAAGTGCACGATGAGAAGGGTAAGGAGGAGAAATTACCACTGTGAAGCCTACAATTTAGTTCAAGCTAGAAGCTGAAGTGCAGAAATGTTTCCTGTTTTGGCACTGTGTCTCCTCTCCTTGTTTATGGAGAAACYTCCTTGTTTCTTAATTCTGTATCTTCTCCCAACTGGGCTGGGGAGTGAAATGGAAATCCTCTTGCAGGAGCAAGGAGGAACTTGCTCCTCAAACGACAAACTTAATGGTCATAAACATTTTACGTTGCTGATAGGAGATTTAGGATAATCACAATCTCCCAACATGTGGGTTTTATTACTGAAGTAGCATGCGAAATGGTGACAAACGTAAGGCATATTTTTCTTTCTCCTGCACTTAAAGGCATAGTAATAATTAGTCTAATGATGGCTAAGTGCACATTTTGCTTTTTTTCATTCCTACTGTGAAAAGTAAACCATAAAGATCGCAAATAGTATTTACTTGCTGAGGATTTGTTTGGTTGAGAATGTAGCGGTTTAAAATATTTTTAGTTATCAAGTAACAATATTTGATTTAGCATAGATGTTAACATGGCAAATACGCTGACTGTATTTTTATTGACTTTATCAGGACCTGATACTCCTTTCTGAGTCACAAGGTTGTAAACGTTTGATCTGCACGTTCAATTTTGCATTTAATCGCACGTGGCATTGGCTGCGATTTTACTAAACTTGTTTCTTAAAGTGACCATTTGACTGTGCAAGTCTTGCAGTTATCCTGTCACAAACTCATCTCGGGGAGGCCAGGGGTGACGTTTGGGGGGGTTTTATCTATAGACCCGGGGCTCAACACAGTTGACTACAGAGATGACTAGTGATGCCTCTCTACATGAAATGCTGCAGGAGGACTTGATGTCTGCCATCCCAGTGGGTGGTACAACTGCTTGGTCAGCTATGTTATTTGTTTCAGCATCCCGACATATTATCATCCCTACATTACCCTCTTTCGTTCTTGGATGCAAGTCCTTTTGTTTTCATCAGTAGTTTTCTTTTTTCAGCATTAGCAAAGTTTAGTTTGTTTTTGTTAGCAAAACAAGTCAACGTGTGGACCTGGATTTGCTGTGCATGAAGTGTCAGCATAAAGTGGCAACTAAGATACTGAAGCGAGTGGTTTGTTGGTTACTTCTGGCAGTCCTTGACTCAAGAACAGCTTGAATGCTTTCATAAACGTTTCTTTGTAACCAGCTAAAGCTCAGTAGTGTTTTAATGCTAATAGTATTTCCCACTTGAAACGGGAAAAAAAGCTAGTGCGAAATGTACTGATCAGAGCTGTCGTGCACCAGAGATCATGCTATAGCTTGAAGCAAATCCTTGCAGGAGTGATCAAAGCCCTCCCCAAATCCACCAAAATAGTGCCTGATTTCAAAGAAAAACTCTACACAGAAATGGGGAGATTAGCTGAGAGGGTGCTAGGAGAATAGGGTGTTTGTAGGTGATGTGTAGGGGATGAGCTGAAGGCTCAAAGGCCTTGAGAGAAGGACAGAGGACCACAGTGTGATTAAACAGCAGCTGYAGGACTTAGGCAGTCTTCAAAATGCTGAAGAGGCTGCCAGAGCGAYAGTGTTGCTCATGAAAACGTGTCTTAAAAAGAGCAATGATGTAATGCAGAGTATAGGACTTACCTACTATTACCCTACTGCTTCAGGGCTGCTAAGAGGCAGATGCAACTTGGTCTTCCCTGTTTTTGTGCTTGGTTCACTTTCTAGAGAGAAAAAAGAAAAAAAGGCCCCTACCAACCCAGGCCAGACCAAGCCAGACAGATGTTCATCAGAACAGTGCTGGATAAATGAACTGCATCTGGAGTGTATCAGCTGCTCAAACTGTGTTTTTTATGTGCAGTGTGAGTTTGACATTGGCTTTACCTTGAGACGTCCCGCTGGTTCGCTGCGGGAAGAGCGTTTCTTCGTCTCACCAGGTGTAAACTTGCTGTCACAAGCAAACTGCTGACTCTAGAAGTTGTCTGCAATAGTTGTTAAAGAGAAGTTGTCGCCGCAGAGGGAGAATGCGGTTTGTGTAGGGTTCTGCTTCTGAGATGTGGCTGCATATATGCTTTCTGGTTAAAAATATTGTGGTCTGCCGCAGAAAAAAAAAAAAAAAAATCCACAAAAAATGCTTGCAAAAGTCACAGAATTAGCAGTTCTGCAGACTGCATCTCAGCTGCAGATATATGAAAATACAGAAATATGGAAAAGGCTCTGCAAAACCTGAGCTGTTTGTGAGAGAAGCATATGGGCAGCCCAGGGCAAAGGCAGTGCCCAGACCTGAAGATGCTAAAGGAGGTTTATCACTTGAGCTTGTATGTTGGGATGTTACAGCTTAAACCCTGCTCTATTTTCCAGACAGAAGCAGTCTCCGCCAGCCAAGAAACCAGCAAAAGTATTTCACCATGGATGCAGACGACGAAGAAAACATGAGTAAGATGTACTTATTTACACAGTAATAAATGATGTAATCATTTCTGAAGGTGACTTGCTCTCACTAGCACAGTGGCTGCATATGAAGAAATTTTGTAAGCACAGATTACACCCTTTTCTTTGAATTTTTCGAGTGTGTTATGGGAGAATGAATCAGAGCTTTTGCACTTAAAAAGAAATTTAAATACATATGTTCATATACTAATTTAGTTGCCCCATATTTCATATTTCTTTTCCAACACTAGGCTAATCATGCAAAATAYTTATATTCCAAAATACTCTGTAGTTCCATAACACAACTCTCTCTGCTTTGAACTGGCAAGAAAATAATGGTGACTTTTTTTTTCACATGGGTTAGACTGGTATATGACATAGATATCTCACATATAGGACTGATGCATCCCACCTCATTAGGACAGGTAGCACAGAAAGCACATTCTGTGTCCCGCAGTTATCTGGCTGCTGTACTGTATATTCCTCTCCTCCCCAAAGACCTGCAAGTAGGGTTGCAAGTCAGCCCATGCTTTAACCAGGTGGGATCCATTTAAAAGAACATTCTGTGCAAGCTTTCCTATCAAGATCRGAGCCTTTTGTGCCTCTTTCATAGATTATCATAAGGCTTGATGCAAATAAACATCATGATTACATGAGACAAAGAGGGAAGAAAGCTGTTTGGAAAGGTCAAAGGCCTGCCCCAAGTCTGTCCAGTGCATCGAGCAAATACATTGACAATTTCAGACAGGACAATTCCTGTAGTTCCCAGTACCCATACCATGCTCATGGTGGCCAGTGTCACTTGTGGTTCCCCTGGCTGCTGGTGGTGCTAGCTGTGCAATGAAAGAGATTCACAGCTTCACAGCGACAGAGAGGTGAGATCAGACCAGTAGAAGAAGGCAAATGGTCTGGAAGAGGGATAAATCCTGACAAGGCAGATGAGGAGGGTTAGGATCCATTTAAGAGATCAGGATGGGGCAGGTCACGGGGAGAAGGGAGAAAGGAAGAAAGCTGAAGCAAAGTACCTAAAATAAGTGGGAGAAAGCAGCAGTAGAAGGAAAGAGAAGCAAAAATAAGAGCTAAAAAAATCACAGTGCTCAGCTTGCYGTGTGCCTTGGACATCAGATGGTTCTCACTAGATAGCTAATTGCTGCAGACACTAATTGTTCCAGTCATGGCCTGATGAATTGTTTAAATATATGTTTAAGCACAGAAATAGTCAAATGTGGTGACTGTCTTAATTGAACACATTAATGAAGTGCTGTGARTCTGCTAATGCTGTGGTAGAATTTAAAATCCAATAGCTTTTGGAGTACAGTATTCTCTCTAAAATATTCATATATTTTAAAGATTTAAAGATTTTAAAAGATTTTTCRACTATTGATTTATTTTTTGTGTGTGCAAATGAAAATGTTTTGTTGTGCTGTGCTTGTGTGCTACACTTGACTGTAATTTGTAATTGAAAATGGAATAACAAGTGTGTGCTTATTCCCTCTGAATGGCAATGGCAAAATGCCACCTTTCACAAGGCTTTTGAAGCCCAGCAGTGCAGGAGGCTTTAAAAAGGGATGGTTAAAATTCAGTTTGAAGAAGTTACAGCAGTTWTTTGTTGTGTAATGGTGGGTTATTGTATACAAAAGCCTAAAAAATTTTCATTGTTTTAGAATGTGTCAGCAGCTCAAAGAATGAACTTGCTTGGAAAATGTCTGCTATACCTTTCTTTTTGGTATAAAATAAATTGGTTTAGGTGGAACAAATTACTGTTTATGGAAGTGGCCTCCTTAAAGAAGAGTCCAGAGAAGTAAGATATGTAATTGGATAATTCACACAATTTGATGATAAATCGCAGATAAAGCTTTCCATATCCCAGTAAGGAGTAATCTAAGCATGAATAAGAGGTCCCTCGCTGAGCTGAAGAAAATAAAATCTCTTCAACAGTGACCTTCTGTAAATGTTTTCTTAAAAATGGATTTCTTTCACTGGATGTGTTGGCATGTGACACTGTCAGAAGTGTTTTCTCCCTAAGCAGCTTCCATAGACATCCGTGAGACCTCTGGTTCAAACCACCAACTATTTTGTTTGGCAAATAAACCAGTTTTATAAAGAATGTCATAACTTAAAGGTAGCACTAGCATTTTAAAAAGCTGAATTCTTCTGTCAAGGGTTTATATCTGTGTTTACACCACTTTAAAATGGTAGATGCACAGTGACTGTAATTGAGTGCAAATGATTCTCTAAAGTTTTCATTACTTTTAAAGATTTGAGAAGCTATTGAAAAATCAGTATTGGCCTTTTTGTTTTTAATTCCTTTTTTTAATTCTTGATTTCTGAATTTGTTTCCCACTTAAACCTGTCTGACCTAACATAGGCAAGACATATGAAGATAATATATGGTCATTTGTAAACTCCAACAAAAACTTTTTTTTAAAAAAAAAAAGGAAAAAATAGTATCTATTACAGAATGCAGAGTTTTTTTAATATATAATTCAGATTGTAATTTTTTCTCTTACTACCTCTCTTCTATGCATTGCTTATAACATTTTAGCATTTATGATTCTAAGAGCTTTTTTTGCCTTATTTTACATGCTGCTTTGCTGAAAGCTGTGATACCAGCAGCAAAAGCCTTAATACTGGCCTTGAAAAGATGGAAGGTGGCTTTTAGGACATGTATGGAGCAGTCCACATCTTCCATGATTTCTGTTTTGCAGCAGTGCCATTTTAATCTCTTTGAGTATCACTGTTCCTCACTAGAGTTATGATGGGATCCAGAACRAGCAGGAGCTTTCCGGGGCGAGCCTGCACCTTCCCGTTTTCTTTGAAGTGAGCAAAAGACTATGGAAGGCTGCTGGTCTCTAAAACAACGTTACCAAACCCTAAAAATAATTGCAAGATGGGGCAGAATTAAAGCTGCGACTCACTGCAGGCTGAGAGATTGTTCTGGAGAAGTATTGCTGTGTCCTTACCCTGCTTGCATGCCCTTCTCTTGGCATCTGCTGTTGACACAGGGTGTTGGACGGGATGGCTATGAACTAGCCAGGCCATTCTTCAGTTTTGTGCTGGGTTGAGACACCTTGAAAGGCGAGGGCTATTTCTGAGTGATGGGAAGGGCTGAGTTAGAGGTGTTGTTAGGGGTTAGAATATGGAAAATGATTGAAGAAGATGACTTCTCTCTGACTTTCTTCTTAACAGGCGGTGGTAGTAAGTCTTACTGTTTGACTATAGCCTGTTCAGTTCTAGGATAATYGGGGGAACTCACAAGGGCTGGGCACGACAGTGCCCGAGACTGAAGGACTGAAAACAAACCACCTTCCTCCTGGGAAGCAGCTGTCCTTTCTTCAACTCCCAGGATTTTGGGGTTGAAAGAGATCAGAATCTCTTCTCATTTTCAGTTTTATCCTTTCCCTCGTGTCTGAATTTGGATTTGAATCTCCTCTGTGTTGAACGAGCTTATCTACTCATAGTCCTCCAGTTCTGCCTTGGGCTGCTAGCTCCCTGCTTGCTTTTTCTCTCCTGGTTTCTTCAACTGTGCAGGTTCRCCAAAGCTTGTGGCAAGGAGTAGTTTTTTTTCCCTTTCTTTATTTTTTTGCCCCAAGACAAGGTAAGCTTGCAAAGTTCTTTCCTGCTCCCTACAAATTCCACCGCTTTAACAGTGTATATTTTCCCTTGCATATGTAAAGTAGATTTACTAGTTCCTCTGCCTGCTGTACATCATACAGATTGGATAGATCATACAGATTAGATCATACAGATGTTTCTGTCATTCARTTGGCATATATTAAGTTCACATCTTCCTTTTCTGTTTTCTGCAGATATTGGTCCTTTTGTTAGTTGTCTTAATTAAAAAAGGAAGAAACAAATGGAGTACTATTGAATAATATTATGTAGTGTTATTTAAATGACATCYATTTAAGCAAATAAGTTACATTGTGTGAAAGCAATCTCCTGATTATCACTAATGAGAATAATGTTCCAAAAATATGTTTTTAGATAAAATGCATGTTTTTAGAGATTATGGTTTCAAGTAAGTAACCCACTGTAAGCCAAGTATTAATGATTTGTTTTGTTCTACTTGGTATTCCTTCAATATAGTACAATAAAGAATATTCATGCATAAACACTCTATACTGACTATTATGGTCCCATAGTATTCCTTCGTTGGACAGCATAATTTGGGATAGAACACTACAAATGATTATTATAGTGTAGAACACTACAAATGATTATTAACTTAAGGATATTTCTATTGATGAAGCACTTTGAAGTATTTAATGTTTGGCTCTTGTCTTGAATTAAATATTCAATGTTAATCTGTATTGAATTTAGTATGTACAATTACATGCTGTGCTGTCATAATGTAACAAAATGTGTTCCTACTTTGGCTTTTTCTTTTGATCATCTTTATTTTTTTTTCCTCCCCTCTCTTTCTCTCTCTTTGAGCACCGAAAGGAGTAACCTATCGAGCTTTTGCTGGAGGATGTTATAAATGAAAATTTAGTAACCATTCCATCAGCTTTGTAACCTGGGCGAAGTGGTGTGTGCACTTTGGTTATTGGTAGGGAAGCTTATAGTGCATTGGAAACTCATCACTGTGAAAAGGGATTTCCACCTTGGCTTGCTCTAAATTTGATYAATATCTATCACCTGTTATAGCACTGGCAGCACTAGCACTGCTCAACATACTAAATTTGCCTTTTTAGCTGTATAAAGCACAAATAATTCGTGTAAGCGGTTTCTTTACAGAGTAAAACAGATCTTTGCAATTGTAGCAAAAATAATTCTTAGAATGTACCTGTGACATCATTTCTCAAGCTTTATACTTCAGTAAGTCATTTATGTAACAATGTCACATTACTTAAAGATATCATCGTTTTGGTGATGCAGCATTTGTCACTTCCTGTGCTCTGTATAGCCTTAATGAACAATCTTTATGATTMTGATCTTTGGTTTTATTGTTCAGGAATACCAGTTACTTTTTATATTGCCAGGAATTGCAAAGTTGCATGTAAAAAACAAATATATTGTTTCTCAAAAGTTGGCCTTGTGCAGATATATACAAGCTTGTGGCGCAGCCAAACTGAAGCATAGAGTAGTTTGCAGCTATTTTTSTGGGGAAAGATGGAACATATCTGTGGCAAATTTTAGTTCAAAAACTAAGGCTGTATGTCCAGAGAGAAGTCAAAGCTAAATTTAATGTGCTGTGCTGTGCACTGCTTAGAGCCTTGCTTGAGAGCATTTTTGAGGCACGGAAAGGATGAGTTCAGGGCAAATCAGAGCGTTTGGGTTCAGTGTGAATCAGCTGGAGCTCTTTGAAGGTCAGGTCTGTTGGGAGAAGGGTTCTGCTGTGTTGTGTGTTCTCCCAAAACTGTTGGCGTGGCGAGAACTCCGTTGCCACCAAGGAAGTGGGCAGCTGTAGTCCCTGAGCAAATTATGGTGCAGCTGAACATTGAGGAAGGTTACTGAAGATAAGTGAATGCAGGATCTGTAGTAGCTAGAGAGACACACGGGAACATTGAGGCCCCTTTTGGTCCTGGTGCCTACAAAAGCACTTCACTCTTCTTGATGCAGATTTTATTTATGTCATTTCTCAATCTGAGTAAATAAAATTGCTGAAGAAAAGATGTAGCCAGAATAAAATAGAAGAATTAAGTATCAGTTTCTTAGTATTAGTCTTCAGCACCTGTTTTCATTTAATTTGTGGGGTTTTTTAGTTTTATTAGGTTTATGTTGCAAATAGTATAAACTATATGTCTGATCAAAAGCCTTTTCAGGCCAAAGATAGATAGTTTATGAGCAAAAGTTTTGTACCTGTTTGATTCGAATGCAGAATAAAAACTTTGATGTCTTATTGCTGTAGGAATGTATCAAATGCACAGTTCAGAAGTTGCTCTTCAATATGTTATTTCTTGAATATAGAGTATAGATATAGTCTGTACTGCAGTGACTTTAGTTTGTGAGCACACATCACTTAACCAGTTACAAAGATAGATAAAGGAATCTATAAATTTTGCATTTACAAGATCCTGCACCGAAGGCATTGTAAGTTACTCTTTCTGGGCACCGCAGGTTCGAGCAGCACCGATGTTAAAGAAAACCGCAACATGGACAACGTTCCCCCCAAGGATGGCAGTGTGCAAGGCCCCGGGGAGGGGGCTCAGCTCTCCAATGGTGGTAGCAGCAGCAGCAGAAAGAGGCCTTTGGAGGAGGGCAACAATGGCCACTCCAAATTTCGCCTGAAGAAGAGGAAGAAAACGCCGGGCCCTGTTTTGCCAAAGAACGCCTTGATGCAACTCAATGAGATAAAACCTGGTTTACAGTACAAACTTCTGTCCCAGACGGGTCCGGTTCATGCCCCCATGTTTGTGATGGCGGTTGAGGTCAATGGGCAGGTATTTGAGGGGTCTGGCCCTACAAAAAAGAAAGCAAAGCTCCACGCTGCTGAGAAGGCCTTGCGGTCTTTTGTGCAGTTTCCCAACGCTTCTGAAGCCCATCTAGCAATGGGGAGGACTCTGTCCGTGAACACAGACTTTACGTCTGACCAAGCAGACTTTCCAGACACGCTTTTCAATGGATTTGAAACTCCGGTTCCATCCGATGCTTCCTTTTATTTGGGGTCCAATGGAGATGGATCCTTTAGCTCTAGTGGGGACTACGGTTTGTCGACATCTACTGTAAGTAGTAGTCTTATGCAGTCACCTCTCCCTGCACCATCACCATATCCATCCACAAGTGGAAAGAACCCCGTAATGATCTTGAACGAGCTGCGGCCGGGTTTGAAGTACGAGTTTCTCTCAGAAAGCGGGGAAAGCCATGCTAAAAACTTTGTCATGGCGGTGGCAGTGGATGGCCAAACTTTTGAAGGATCAGGAAGGAATAAAAAGCTCGCCAAAGCTCGGGCTGCTCAGTCAGCTCTGGCATCCTTATTTAACATGCAGCTGGACCAGACTCCATCTCGACAACCCATTCCCAGTGAGGGGCTCCAATTACACTTACCACAGGTGAGAAGCCCCTTTGCTTTTTGCTCATATATTTCAGTGATTGCCAGGAACATCCGAGTCGTTTGTGCTGAATTTGCTTCAAGAATGTTTCATTAGGTAATTTTTCTTTTCCACTTACGGCTTCTGACAACGRCAGAAAATGATTGTACTCTGGAACACTCATATTCTGTTGGACAGCATAGGGCTTCCTTTCAGCCCTGTTGATCCTTTCAGACTTCATCATGTCACATAAGGGAACACAGAGCATAGCTTAGTGTCCACTTAAATTACAGTTTTTATTAGGGGGGAAAACTGAACTGTGACTCTCTCGTGTTGAGCAGCTGTGTGTGTAGATGGAGTTCGAGTCAGGATTTTCCTGCTTTAAATAATTTGATTATCTGATACAGCTGTTGCTTTATCAGAAAGAAGAAAATCGTTCTCTCCTGCAAAATGAAATTGTTGACGTGAATGATGCTGAGTAGTGAATGTCAAGGACAGGTTAAGTGAGGCCAATGCAATGGCGCCTTATAGCCAGGATTCTGCATAAAAGTCAGATCTTTAGTGTMTGTATCCAAGAAATGTTGGAGAATTTTAAATTATTGTCATCTAAAGGATGCTGTGCTGATTAAATCCATTGATAGAAATCTGCAATTATTTTAGTTGACAAAACCATGAATATTAGTTTGGCAACCAAATCTGCTAAGAAATGGTTTAAATCAAGTGGTAGATGAATAAGGCAACGTATTGAACATACGAGACAGACGAGAAATGTAAAGTAGCTAGAACAGAATGAACTTTTAATGAAGAAAAATTCTCCCTTACTGACCTACTTTTATTTTTCCCCAGTGAGACATCAGTAACTATTTTTCAAATGACCCCTTTTTAGTACATCCATTCAGCATTTTAAATGATATTACATATGTCTATTTCAGTTCAAGTACTTGAGTATTATTTTGATGCAGCTTTCTCTGTTTTTATAAGAGTTTTAAGGATGACCTTGTTATCCCCAAGGATGTTTTTAGAATTTGTTAAAAATATAAAATACTGTCAGAATATATACTGATATATCACTCAAGAAAGTGGGATTAAGGAACCTGTTTTGATGTTGTGAATGTTTTAGATGCAATATTCCCTCAAAATGCTTGAACAATTTACATCATTTGGAAATTCATATATGCTGTCCTTTTACATTGCATAATTATTACTGGTGAACTTTTCCTGCATTTTCAGCTACAGAATTATGGTATTTCATGTATTTTTTTTCCTGTTTCAATTAATACAGACCACATTCTCTGTGGAACTTTTTWAAATGCTCGTGGCACCGGACACTAAGTAGTTCACTGGCTTTGTTTTACCTATTGTTAGTTCTTGAATCTGTAAAATGATCAAAATTAGAATCCCCAAAAGCAGTAGGAATAAAATATTCAGAGTAACTTTGGATAGGTTTTAATCTTGATTTCTGGTTTTGTGAATTGCTGTTATCTGTGTTAGCGTACTGCACTGTAAAACTAACTATTGATATAAGTGCACTTGCCTTTATATGGGAGATGGCCAGGACATTCAAGCCTAGCGCTACATTTTTATATGACAAAACAACAACACATACAATAWTTTTTTTTACAGATAAATATAAGAAACATTTTATAAAGGAGAATTAGAAAATAACTGCCCTGTTTTATTAGTGTAGATATGTTTGCACCTTCTCTGAGTTGCATATGCTGATCATTGTCAGAGGAGAGATAATGGGCCAGGCTGACCCCGATTTTGCCTGCTATGGACACTGCCAGTGCTCATCAGCTTGTGAGAAAGTTCATATAAGCTCTAAACTGTAAAGGTAAGAAGAAATAAAATTGAAGGAGAATATAGGTTCTTGATGGGAAGAGGAAAGATCGCTAGAGCTCCAAAGAGTACCCCAAATTTTGGGAAGTCTTGGGTCAGTTTCCCACTCAGATTCAAGAGTGCTGTCAGCCCATGAAGTGCCATTGGTTGGTCCACCCCCACTTCAATGTCRGCATTTGTCTAGATGGAACTTCGGTTCTTGGTAGGAATGATCTCCTGCTGAGATCTCTCTTCAGTTTGAGACAGGCCTGAACACTTTAAGGTTCAGACTATTTTAAAACATGGATTTGGAAAAAAATCTGTATTTTGAGTGCACACATTCCCTTTATTGACTTACTAGGTCATAGCAAAGTCCCCATGAAATGCATAATTATCTAGACACATCTGCTCTTAAAGAATCTGCTATTATTATGGACTGAGATAAAAGAATAATTCACATCTAATTTATTATTTATTCTGCTATTTCGAACCTAAAGAAGATCAAGATCTTAACAGCTTAATCTGTACGCCTTTAATAGTGTTTATTGTCACCATGCACTTTTTTATCTGAACTAGGAGAGCGCATCAAAAATATCTCTAATTTAATCAGTCTGTATTTATGAGTAAAAGTCTTTAGCAGACACTGTTGTCCAGCTTGAGTTCTGCTCAGTTCTTATCAACACCCTCCAGGATCTTATTTTATAATTTGTTCAAGCATTTTTAGGTTTATTTGCCTGTAGTTTAGTTCCCTGTTGTATGAGATGCAGTCCTGTACTTCTTGCATTTGTACACTAACAATGCAGTTTTATCTACTTTGCTAGTTAGGTAAGAAATAATCTTGTCAGAAAAAGATATGTAAAAATCATGTTAGATACAGTAYGATTTGGGCTCCAGGATCAGAAATACTTTGTTTCAGTCAGTGGATAAGAGCTGCAGTCTATTCAAATGCATCATGAAAATTCATAGTTGGACGTCCTAGAAACTAGAGATCTTGTAATGCRAAACACTGACTGAAGCATTGTGCAAGTGCAGCCTCAGTCACCACTGACTGCTAGTCCCTGTCTGCACTAGATTCTGGAAGAAGCTGTTGAGCTTGGACATGATGACACACGAGCTGTCSTTATTTCTTCCTTGGCTGCTAAAGCTCTCCCAGAAGGAAGTCAACATTGAGCGTTGCTTCGCCTTGTTTCCAGGCTGTCAGCCCTTGAGGGCATCACGAAGATGATGGTCATGAATTGAGTYGACAGTCTTGCAACCCTCTGTTTTTACTGKTTTTTGTTTGTTTCTTTTTTTTTGTTTGGGTTTTTTTTGTTTTTTGACCCTGACAATCTGTTTTTAGATATGGTTATGTTTAATTTGCAAATGGTTTAAGCTGGACCCATCCAAGGTCTGTGTACCCATCAGCACTGTTGATATGCTTTGCACCCTATCTGGGAGGGAGGAGAAGGGTGATTTTYTTCTGTTACTGAAGGCTTGGTTTACTTGCCCACTCATATGTTTAGCGCCACGTTAGATGCTCTTGGATACCAAAGACATCTGCATAGTGCTGGCAGGTACAATATAGGACCTGTGCTCTTCTAGAGTGTCGTGGGCTAAGTGGATGCCATAGAGCATCTTGGGCATCACTGGGGACCAACACATGGACAACCAAACCGAGTTCTTCATACCTGGGACTCCAGCATCTCTGACTGTAACAGGAGCTCGGCTAGAAGSTTACTGCTGGACATCCAGCTTCAGGTTTCTGTGGTCTGGAAAGGGTTTGTTCCCTTCCCAGCTCCTGATTCTCCATTTCTCTTTGGAATTCTGACGCTGATTCTGGTGGGAGACGAGTGAGAATCAGCTGCCACAAATCCCCTGCCAACTTCTGTCTTCTTTCTTCATGCCTGGGTGATGTGATGGTGTCTGAAACAGCCCAGGTAGCCTTAAAGGACCTGTTTTTATTGGCATTCCTCCTTCCTCTAAATAACTATGCCTAAGAGGACTTTTCTCTTTCTATATATAGCTAGATTTTGGACATGTCTTCTTGAGCATGTACTTTGTCCATTTTCTTTGGAGTGAATAACTGTGCTGCCATGCATATTGCATGTGTCTTGTGCTTCATGGAGTATGTGGGGAAAGCGCTCAGGCAATGCCAGATTGCCTCTGAATAACAAATRTTTTTCCTCAAAGGCAGTGTTGTTGCACAGTTTGCCCTGCTGTTAAATTTCTTTTCAGGTGAAAATTCAAAATTTTGATTTTTGACTCCTCTAGCTCTTAAGATTTCAGTCATCTTAAGAACATCAGGTGAGATTAGCTGCAGTGTTGAACTGAATCATCAGCAGCTTTAATATTTGAAATTATTCACCCTTACGTATGACCTATGTTGCTTGCCAACCCTGTAGGCAAATTATAAAGCTGTATTTATTATTCAAGTGTTCTTGAAGGTGAAAGAGATGAATTTTCCTGATTTTGATCACTTAATTTGGGTTATATGTTGACATTTTCCATTCCTAAATTTGCATATAATTTGTAAAAATAAAAATATAAATTTTAACTGCTGTTATAATTACCTAATTAATTCCATTCTTATAAAAGGGCTCTACGTTGGTTTGAAGAGGCTGGGTTTTGCTCTTCAATCCTCTTGTCGGGTCTAATACTCAAGTATCCAGAAATGATGTGTTTTGAGGTYTGAGCATGCAAGTATTGACTCATCTGTCTATTCAGTTGTTTTCATGAATTAGCTACTTTGATTCTGGGCTTAGGGCTGTCTGACCCTGTTTTTATAGATGCAGAGCTTTAGCATACAGAGGGCTGTGAGAATTTGGAATACCTGAAAGGCGGACCGTAGATATCCCACTGACACAGCAGATGCTGGAACAATCTTTGTTATATCAATCTTTTAAAATTATTAGTCCAAACTCTTTTAATCTCTTACATCAAATAATTGAAAGTTGACATGTTTATAACCTAATGGTGTGGTAACATTTTGTTATTTAATGGCCTAATATGCATTTCTGTGGTTTACAGGTTTTAGCTGATGCYGTTGCACGCTTGGTTGTAGATAAATTCAGTGATTTGACGGAAAATTTCACATCTCCACATGCACGTAGAAAAGTCCTTGCTGGAATTGTCATGACAACAGGTAAAATAAGTAATACTAGCAATATAAGTTTTATATATAAGTTTTATATATATATGTATATACTACCAGAATATACCAGATTTCTGAATTTTAAGATACTGCATCTTCTGTCTTCAGCCAACCAGTTTAGCATATATTACCATTTAATCTTCCAATTGTTTTAAATACAACATTTGAATCTTGGCTAAATGTGATAACAGTAAATTTATACCTGGAAATACTTCTATTTCCACAAAGTTCCTATATTCTGACTATATAGAGGTGTCTGTCTATTCTGAGATAAATCATATTCTAAAAAGCACGTGTATCTTTTGAAATTAATTATGCTTCTTGGAAATAAATRTAAACATAACATTTACCACCTTAGTCACATAGATAGTATTCCTTTATTTTGATACATAATGTTATAAATTATGCTTGTTTTCCCAGTCCTTACAACTCTGCATTTTATTAAGTTATTCTTGCAATATTTCTTTCTTGGTGCTTAATCCCAGTCACTTTAGTAAAAATACTTGAAGAAAGTAACTTCTCTTTCAGCAGCCGACCTTAGTGTGTATGTACAACCAGCAGCAGGATTGTGCTTGTGTCATCATTCACGCGAGATCTTTTGTGTGCCCGATCACTCGGACCAAAAGTCCAATTCCTCCCTAAGCCTTCTGYATCCATAGTGATGCTGAATTTTCCTGAGGCTAAGATTCATCTTTGCCTATAGTCCAGCTGGTCACTTGGTTGGAATAAAGGACATTTTGGACCTGTCTTGGAATACCCCGTTAGTTGTCCAAGTCAGAGGAGGGTCAGAGGTGAGTGCACAGCCCGTTTCTGCTGAGCTGTCTTTGTGCTCTGTGCAGTGGGCACCTTTCCTGCTACYTCACCTTCATAGTAGCTTGCCTTTGTTTTTGGGTCAACGCAGCCCTTTCCCTGTGGAGATACTAGTAAAAACGTCCCCCACTGAGCTAGCGTTTTGTTACCAAGATTCAAGAGTGCTGTTCAGGATCACATGCTTGARGGAGAGTGTCACTATGGGATGTTTAGGCCAGGCTCTGTCACAAGCAGTCCAGACGAGGAGGGGTAGCAAAGACGGATGATAACTGCCCTGGTGACTGCTCTGGTTATTTGCAAGCCTCTTCAGAGAGACCCTGCGAGAGCTCTGTGTGTTACCAGAAGCGTTTCTTCACCCAAGCCCAGTAGGCTTTTCTGCAGCTCCTGTGCTTTCCAGGGCAGTCTGGGATGCAGCGGTGTAACAGGCTGGCTTCAGGATATGTGCAGCAGTATTAGATATGTAGCAGCACTAAAAAGTGAGGGAGAGAGAGCCAGGAGCCCTTGAGGCAGCCTTGGTCAAGATCTTTTTGCAGGGAATCATATGGATGCCCCTGATTCAGAGAGGTTTCTACAAGCCTCTTCTCCCACAGAATTTGAGTTGTCATTTTTATTCTCCTCCTCCTTTGAAGAAGTGAGATAGCTTTGTAACCCAGACTGCTTCACAGAGTTTTTGAAGTGTCTGGGAGTTTTGCCCACATCTCAAGTTAGGATGTACGAAGGCTTCTTGCAGTTGGGTCAGTTCATTGGCGATTATTCTCCTCCTCTAGGCTCATCATGGTTCAGGCTTCTAAGGTTCACGTTTGTGTGTGTTCACAGGGCCACGTTGTGCGTGTTCAGAGAAGACAGTGATTCTTGGGCAGTCAGTGCCAACCTCTTGCATCTGGGAGAAGGAAACTTTATGTTTTTGAAGATTTCATTCATTTTAAAATATTTTTTTTAGTGCCAAAAGAGGTCATCATTCTGYGCTAGTCTTTATGGTGTCCCCAATTCTCATAAAGTATTTTGGGCTCCATAAAGTAAGCAGTTTGATTTGAGCACAGATGCTTCAACATAATCTCATCCAAGATCTCTTCCATGCACATGCTTTGTGCTCAAAAAGAAAAAAAAAAATACAAAGTGTAAATGGGGTAAAACAGTTCCCCAAGGCCTGTCCAGTGAGACATTGCTTGTGCCTCATGCTGATGATCTATCTGTGAAGAACAAGCTGTAGTTTTATTTTAGAATATTGTATAATTTTGGTAAAATGCTTACTGTAATTGTAACTGTAATTATAATATATCCAACATTCCCAGAGGAACCCAAKGCATCAAAAGCTTTAATTAACATGTGAATACCTTTTGATTAACCAAAGAAATAGCTTTGCATGTTGTGAGGAAACAGCTTTGTGTGGATGTGTTAAGTGTCAGGGGAAACCCTGGAATTAGGTGACTCTAAAGCCCAGCCTTAGAGAGGAGCTTCTCCCGACACGAGACAGTGAATACCTCAAACATGACCTCTGTTGGCCACGGTGGCTTGTAGGAGCGGAACCTGTGCCAGCTTCTGCTATTGGAGCCAGCAGGACAATTACTGAAGGTCTCGTAGATTCTCTGTTCCCTTTTGTAAATGYTCCCTTTGTAAATGTACATGATGTTACACCTCAGAGAAATGCTAGGAAATTTCTGCACAAATTTAAGGTATTTAGATTRAAAATAGCCTCTGTAAAGCCATGGTAAGCACACAAAGAGGAGAGGTAGCTGTGGCAGTAGAATGACATGGGCGAAGTCTTTGAAGACTTTCGTTTCACTCAGCCTCTTTCTTTTCTTTTAGAAGGGCCAAGTTTTAATCTGTTGTGTGCTTAAAYTGAACGTTTGTTCTCTGGGCTGTTTGGCAAATACCAAAAAAGGGAATTCTATCAAAATGCCAGCTGACTGAACTGAGCTTTCAGCTAGCACATTTCTCTACTTGGTGACTCTAGTAAGAATTTGATGGTAATATATGCTCAGAAAATGCAAATGCTGCTGCCAGGCTCTTCCCCTGTAGCCAGTGTGTATAATGTAGGAGACCCACTGGGGAGCTATAGATGTGGTTTCTTGATTCTCAAGTGACAAACCCTGGCCCCTTCCACACATTAACGTTTATTTCTATGGGTTTTGAGGTGGTGAAGCACCTACACATCTCTCCTTATTCGTTTGTTCATTCTTTTTTTTTTTTTTAGGGCAGCCTGAGTGCTAGACCCTAGGTGCTAAAATCAAGTTGAATCTCTTTTGGGGTGGCTTTTCTTTACTGTAATATCTGTTTTGTGACAGGAAAATAGCAAATGGCATTTGGCCAGGATGGCCACTTTCTGCCTGTGCTGATCAAGTGCTGAGAACTTGGACAAAATAACATGTGGCTGGTTGGGCCTTTTGCTAGAGGGATGTAACATTTTGGTCCWGCTTTTTCTGAATTTTTCATACAAATCACCTTTATTTTTTATGACAGAGGCTGTTTTCTGTGTATACGCAAAATATTTTTAAAGATTTTGAATCTCATTATTTTGTGCAGAATTATGTAATATCAAGGACTATATCTCTTATACTGCTGACTAACTTTGCAGTGATTTAAGCATTTTTTTTTTTTTTGCTACTCTAGTTCAACCTTTCSTATTGTTGGCTTAATACCCAATCATAGTGTATTACTTTTTAATAAATCAGTGTCTTTTAATAAGACATTTTTCTAATATCATGGTCACATGCAGATATATAACCACAAGGTACATGCTGGAAACTAGCAGGCTGACTGTGTTTCAGGAAAAAAAAAGCAGTCTTTGGAGTTCAGGCTTTATTATCTCTTCCTGAAGCAGCAGTATTTTCCATTCAAGTTTTCAATTTCAAGCTAGTCTGAACTTTATAATGAAGAATTTATATGAACCATAGATCATCCTGGTATAGGGATGATAGGTCTGAGTGAAGCTTTTGCTGTAAAGTAAGTATTGGAAAAAGAACCCATTTCTTTGAAAGGGAAAAGCTGAAAGAAGCATGGTGCAAAATTAGTGGGAAGAAATCTCTTGTTAGAATGACTGTCATTTTAAATTGCTGAAATTAAAATTTTGAATTGTTCTTTACAGGCACAGATGTTAAAGATGCCCTGGTAATAAGTGTTTCTACGGGAACAAAGTGCATCAATGGCGAGTACATGAGTGATCGGGGTCTTGCATTAAATGATTGCCATGCAGAAATTGTATCTCGACGGTGCCTGCTTAAATTTCTGTATACACAACTTGAGCTTTATCTAAGGTAAGCTGGTGAGAAACAGAAGATTATAGGAGGTGAAGTGACCCCACAGGACTGAAAAGCTGTCTTAGACACATTTATTTGAATGTGAAACGTTTGTCCTGAAATGCCTTGGTGAGACAAGCTGGTATGTGAAGCATTATCTCTTTACATTAGAATGTGTAACTGAGCRTTTCAGCCACTTCCCATGAAGTCTGACTTTAACAAAGCGTGTGTTCGGTTAGGTGTGAGCCCTGGGAGGGGAACATGGAATAAAGGTATTTGGGAAACTATATAAGCATATAAATCAAAATAATCTGGACCAATAAATATGTGATGTTTTCTTTCCTGATAAGTCTCTGAAAGATCACTGTGAATGTGAGGGCTCTCTTTTTCCCTTGTCTCTAGTGKCTTTTTTGTTGTTGTTATTTGTAATTACTGTTAGAGTTATAGTGTAAATATGTCTAGACATACCCATTTTAATATCTATTAAGACTAAGCAACTTGCACTACGTGCATGTTTGTTTCAATGTTCGCTCTGGCTTTCTTCTCTATTTCAGCAATAAAGAAGATCAGCAGAAATCCATTTTTATCAAATCTGAGCACGGCGGGTTTAAACTGAAGGAGAATGTGCAATTTCATCTCTATATCAGTACATCCCCTTGTGGCGATGCTAGGATTTTCTCACCACACGAAGCAGCACAAGAGGGTATGACAGCAATCTTACAAAAGCCATGAAGCCTAAAGCATATTTGATCACACACAGATATGTGTGACAGAATTYAGGTGTTTTCTTTCCTTTTTGTATAGATGTGTATTAGATAAAAGGTCCTATGTTACAGTTGKAGAAAGCACTTTTTGCTACACATTAATTGTTCCTGTTTGCAAGCTTGGGCCTTTGCAAATGTGTTTCAGGAGATGCTAYGTACAAGAGTCGTGTTTGATGCTGTAGCTCAATTGAAAGGAGCAATAGAAATTGTTATGCAAGCTAAGAGCCATTTCTATCAATTCTTTCTAGTTGAATTCTTATTTAATATGTAAAATATGTGGGCAGTGTTTCTGGGTTGATGGTGAGCAATGCCTTTTGTGCAGATCAAGGGGACAGACACCCGAACCGCAAAGCGAGGGGACAGCTCCGGACAAAAATCGAGTCTGGGGAAGGGACCATCCCGGTGAGATCCACCACCACCATCCAGACGTGGGATGGAGTGCTGCAAGGAGAAAGGCTGCTTACCATGTCCTGCAGCGACAAGATAGCGAGGTGAGATAGCAGCGGTTGGCTTCTGTGGTGGTGTTTTCTGTTGCTGAGCACAAAAGGCAGGTGTGCATGATGTGTAGTGAATGTGCAGGTTGTCGGCTGATTGCCCTGCTTAGTGTAGTGTGATGGGGGCTCTTACTATTAACAAAGCACCTGCAAGTGGTGCCTTACTTTTTGCTGGCCTCATAAGTGAGGTTAGAGGTTACCTGTCATGCCAGTCAGGACATCTTTGTGTTTATATCACTGGAAAATATCAGAGGATTTTTATTTATTTTTAATTATTTTTTTGCCTAATGTAACAGTACATATTACTCAAGTCATAGTGAATAACTTCCTCTGATGTATTTGTAGCCTCATATGTTAGCGGTAAATGTGCGTTCCATAAACAGATTTAAAATTACGTGCTTTCATACAGGGAAAAAGTGTTTCAGATAAAAACCTGTTAACTGAAGGACACTTTTTTTATTTTGAAATTATTTGTATTTTACTTGAAACTTTTGTAGTTAAAAGGTTGAACTATAATATATTCTAACATCAGTTCTCTTATTTGCATTGATCTGATTTATTCTTTATTATTTTTTAAGATTTTCTTTTTAATTTGACATAGACAAAAGAGTCGCTTGAAATTTAGCAAGCATCTTTTAAATAGCMTGAGAAGCATGGGAGAATTTCTAGAAAATTGTAGCTTGATTTTTCAAAATGAGCCTATGTGTTTTCAGCCTCTCTATGCTTTCACAAAATATGTAAGAGAAAGGCCAAGCTTTTCAGCTGATGACTTTTTTAAAGTTATTTTTCATTAAAATAGCAAACTATTATTGTCAAATCACAGTTAGCTTTATTCAGACTTTATTAAGCATATTTTAACATAGAAAATAGCAGTTTGTATTTGTCAGACTTTATTTGCTGTACTCAGTGTATACCAGGTTAAAGATATAGGGTGAAGCTTATGTAATTGTTTTTTTCCTCTAGTCTTGTCTCAATCAGCATCTCTACTGAATGAATACATTTTATTTTCTTATTTTTAAATCCCTCTAACATAAAGGGCCAGGGCCTTTCTGAAGTTAGAACAGTTGCCTGTTGAAAAGCAATTCTATAAAAATAGTATTTAAGTTTCCTCTAGAATACTATCAATAATTCACTAAGCAGATTTATCAGCTTCAATTCTGTGACTTTTTAGCTGTCCAATATGGTAATCGTGCTACGTTCATTTGACTGCTTTTATCACATCATCATTGCTATGAGTGCAAATAAAAATATAAAATAAAAAATGAAGCAAGGTACTGAGCTAGAACCCATTTGACTATTTTGTTGATTTTGTGTGATGCAGAGCAGAATCCATCTCACGCTTGCCTAGCTAGCTGTCACCTCTCCTGGGGGCTAATGGGAGTAATTTTCTTTGTGCCAGTGAAGGAAGCAAATAGAATCCCTTGACACAGAGCAAAGACTATGTGACGGGTAAGGAGGCCCAAATTTTCATATTCTTTTTTTCTTTTATTTTTCTTTTTCCATCTCCTCCTCCTCTTTTTTTTTTAATTTTCCCTGCCACGTATGATCATGTTTTGTCCATTTAAATTTGAAGGAATGCATTGCTTTGTAGTTTCCAATATTCAGTGCTACAGAACAACTTAGTCCTTTCAGAGGTCACTAAATTTTCCATCAGACTAACTTGCTCCTATGGCACAGAAATAATTTCTTTAACGAAACCTATTAAGTATCTCTTAATTAAAACCAAAGCTTTATTTCACTAAAGATTGCATTTCTTTGCACAACGAAATCTTCCAAACTGAACAATACGTGGGTAAATTCCCTTTGTGCACRATTATATGGAGAAACTGGTTATTAAAATCATTGATTTCTGAACAGCTCCCCTGTATAATCCAAGCTATTACATAACCCTCCAAGTACTTGGTTGCAGCCTGTTGTTTAGCCCATCCTGAGCTGTTTAGGAATATCTAAGGAACTTAGGATCTTTCTGTTGTATTTCTCCATTCCAGTGAAGAGCTGCTGACAGGTACAGGCTCTCCAGTGGCTGCTGGCCACCATGGTGGAAAGGTTACAGGTACCRAGGTCACCTGTAGCAAGGGGATGAGCTCTGGTGCTCCTCTGTGGGCTTCCTCTGGTTTCTCTTTAGGTGCTCACTGCATGTTGCCGAATTGCTGGCCTGTTTGTGCTCTGGCTTGTGAAGGAGTTCACTCATCTTAGAGATTCAATTAACCTTGTAATCAAAAAAGCAAAGAGAAAATTAGGAACTTAGATTTGACCAAAAGAGAAATGATGGTCATGAAGTCTGAAGGCTCTTCCTGCCACTGAAAGTGAAGTTCAGCTACTGGGGTGTCCACAGCGAGCAGATCATGACCCCTGCAGCATAAGTTCGGGTTTGACCTGAACAGCAGGAGCATCCCTGCATGTGAATGATGAACCACAGTGGGTGGCAGCCACGTCCCTTATGATGAGGCATCAAATGAGCTCACTGAGTGCTAAACCTGGGACACAGGAGTTCCCTTTCAATAAGATCCACTTCTGAGATACAGGAGTGAAAACCAACATTGAGGGTTCTGCAAGCACCCCTAGGGATGTTGCTAGCCTTAAACCTGGCAGGCTGGTCCTAGCAGTCACAGAAAGTAGAAACGAGCAGAAAAAATAATCAGTAGAGCTAGTGCAAAGAGGGGCTTCTCATGTTCAGAGATAGCTAGAAACGATGAATCTTTAGGTTCCAAAACGTGCAAGGTAGGTCCTCTGACATCATGGATGCACAATCACCAAGAAGGGGTCAAGGTGCACCAGATGGTTCCGAAGGCCTTGAAGTTTTGTTGGCATCACGGTAGGCAAAGCCTCCCTGTGAGGTTGCTGCCCGACACAACCACCAACCGACCTGCAAGCCTTTGTGCTTCACGTGACAACGGGAACCACTTCCAGAGATGGCCTCACATCCTCTCATACCTTGCAGCTTGCCCCAACCCCTTCCAGACAGGAGTCTCCCAGAAAATACATGTTTGTTTTTTTTTAAGAAAGGAGATCTAAATAAGACCTGTGAAAACAGAAATTAAATTGCACAAAAACATAGTTGTTACTTCTCATTATATAAGTTTTCCATCCTTAGTCTCTTGCCTTTGGATAGAATAAGAAAGTGACATAAAGCATCTACCAATTCATTTCCCGTTTTTTCTTTTTTCATACATATTGCTGCTTATAAATGATATTAGTAAGAGTAGCTCTTTGAAGCATAACTTTTTTTTTTCCCCTTGGGATTTGCAGCCTGTCATAAGTATAACTTCATTTTTTATAAGACAGTTCATTATGGTAGTTGTGGAGGATTCAGTCTTCATTTTCTTGGGATAAGTTCTGACACCAATTCCATGTGCACCGTTTAAAAGGCAACGAGTAGTGACTCAGCTCTCGCAGGCTTCTGTTTGTGTAAAAATRAGTGAGTGGTGCTGGGACATCTGATATTAATACCATGCTTTATCACTCWCTGCTGCTAAGTTCCCTTCCCTTCTCTGCTCCCTCCAGAACAGTATAAATAGCAGAATTACTCGGCAGTTTGGGTTTGGAGAGTTCAGAGGCAATGAACTRTAGTCTGTGTTTACAACCCGCTCTTTTCAGCGAGAAGGGCACTAACAGAGTCRGTGCTGGGGTGCTGCTGCAGAGTTCAATTTTATTTTTTGTGTGTGCAGTCAGAGTTGTCAAAGGAGTTATATATCATTAAGACATTAACAAACTAACAGTTATTGCTGTAGGTGTTCACTGTAGGTATGCACTCATTGGTGTCTAAAGGACGTCCTTAAAGGTGGTGAGATGTAGAAGGAGGGGGAAAAACCACTTCTGTGGACCTTTGAACATAGGATTGCTTTTCAGAGGAGGTGGTGGCAATGGCAAAGTCTTGGTGAYGTGGGAAATATTTGGACTAACTGTAGCTAAGATTGCCAAGTAAGCAGGGACACAAGGCACTCCGAGCCTCATCCGTAGCGAGACATCTCAGTGACGGCTCTGAATCAGGATAGTTTTTGTTTTGCTCTTGAATTTTTGCAAGTGTTTGAGGTTTTTTATGGAAAGTGTTCTAGGGAAGGCAGCATGTTATGCAAACAAAATTCMTCTGTTACTACAATTTTGACTAAACTTCAACAAAATAACAAACCTAATACCTGTTGAGAGTCYATATGTAATCATATATGATCCTTTCTTCATTGCAAACAGTGACGGTGAATTTATAAAGTAATCAAGATTCTAGATATAATAATGGAGTTGATTTTGAAAAAATGCGTTTTGTACATGAATCAAATCTAATTTGTTGCTTCTCTTACCATTTGCTCCATCCTACATAATTTTGTTCGGCTGGATGGTTGCGCTGAGGTCAGTGAAATTTTGAGTAGGCAAAAAAAAAACCCAAAACATTTTTTCTCTGCTTATTTCATAAAGTAAATGGTGAGAAAAGCAWGGTAACTTTAAGCTAGGTTGGCAAACGTGCTTCCAGAAGTTTATTCCCTGGTGGCAGCATAGTTTTAGGAGACTGCTSTCCCCCCTGCCCAGCTACTGCCTCACGCTGCAGCTCCCTGCCTCTCAGCTGTGAGCTGTTTTTTAATTTGGATCATTTAACTGATTGGACTTTACAGAAAGCCATACAAGAAATGGATTAGTGGGCCGAGGAGGATCAAGGTGGCAAGCTGCTGTGGATAGGTCCTCTTATGTCAGGCCGAGTGGTGAGGAAATGATGGGATACAACTTCATGCCGAGTAAGAGATCCTTTGCTTGAAGCCCTCCTTATGTTKAACTGTTGTAATGGTAGCCAGATAGTGGATAACTTTTCATTTCTAGTTCCTTGTCCAAGAAAAGCAGCAGTAGTTAATACAGAACACTGAAAATCRGTGCTAGTAAGGGCTGTTGTGATCTGCCTGCTGCCTGGAGGGAAAAGGATGGCTCTGGTTTTGATTAGCAGCTTCCATTTCCCTTTCCTTCCTTCAGTACTTTTCTTATTGCTCCAAAAGAGCTTCAGAAGTTTGGTGGCCTCCTCAGAGTTGTACTTRAACGTAGTGTTGATGAGCCCCAGGAGCGACCTGCTCAAGGACTCCTGTCCGAATGAGCTGCTGCATCATGAAAGGCTGCTCAAAGGGTAAGAGACTTGATACTGAATCCTTTCAGGGCAATTAAGTAAGCTGTCATCCAAGGGCAGAACTTTCTGGCATCACTTTGGATCACCCTTCCTTGGAGGCACATGACTTAGAGATACAAAGTTGAAGCTCCAGAAGGCAGGAGGCCAACCACCCSAGCAGGGACCCAGCTGCAGGTATCCTCACGTGCAGGAGGGGTCTGCACTTCCATTACCTTAGAGACCCATCCTGTAGATGGGGAGCAATTCAGCTAAGAAAAGGTGCCGCTTCTTCAGATCAGGTCTACTGAGCAAATCAGCATTAACTATGATCAGGTCTGGGCACTGAACTCAGGCRGGGACTTGTATTTAAGAGTTGACAGCCTGGAACTAGGCCTTGTGCTTWGTATCACCAGGAAAGGTTGTATTGAACATTTTTTTACATATGTGATCATAAAAGGAATCGCTTGATTCTTGTGCTAGCTTAAAACCCAAACTATTTGACTTGAGAATAAGTCAGATAGTGATAGGAGGCATCCATTTTATTCCCTGCAAAACTAGTGTGTTGCTCCTTTTCTGGTGAAAAGGGTCCCACTGAAGGATTTCTCCCTACCTGTTGAGGCTTGGCTCTCCTCTTCAGCAAGTCTCGTCTACGGGCCTTACTTCAGGCATTTGAATACTGCCACTGATGTGAATGCACCAGTCTTGTGCTCTGCTTAAGCCTGGAATATAGTGCCTTCCTCTGAGGAAATCTCACTGCCATTTTCCTGTTTGGACGGTGGGAAAAGGTTTTGGGCAGGTTCAGTCTGCTCTGTGATTTGATGGGCTGCCTGTTCTGGCTGGACCTGCCATCAGGTCCTGCATGAGAGCTCTGAACTGTTGCCTATGACAGAGGTGTAAGATTTTAACTGCTAAATTGGAGATGACGGAGTCAACTTCCACTGTCACTTTCTTGAGCTCACAAGTGCTCTGAAATAAGTGTTACACCTTGACAGTGGGAAAGTTCATTTCTCTGTTATAAACCCAGTCTAAGAATTGGAAGACTGGAATTTGCATTAGATTAAAGTCCCTTCAGCTACTTAACCCTTTCTGGTATTATTTTATGTGTTAATACTAAGCAGGGGGGGAAAAAAAGCTTTTTTTTTTTCGGTTATTTTCACTGACTTGACTCGAGGCAATAGTGACTTGATTAAAATTTCCTAGAACAAATGTTTTTCTTCCTGCCCTGCATCTCAGTTCGTAGTGAACCTATGCGGAACTTGGCCCGTTAACTTCAAAAACAGCCTGTGATCTCACCAAACAATGTTCCTGGTCCTTTGAAAATGGATATGTGGTAATAATATAGGGAGGTTTTCAGTTTGTATCCAAGAGCCTCATTTCTAGCACATGTGCTAATGGAAGTGAGAAGCTGTTGTTAGCCAAGAGAAAGTATAGAAAGGATCTAGAAAAATCTTTGTACAGTTCTGCCTTTTGGACTCGTTTGCAATCTAAAATTCTTTATTTGGGTTTCATTTTTTTCTGAGTTACTGCCAACCATTTTGATGCAAAACTACTTAGCCACTTTGCAATATGTGTGCAGGTGATTTCTGATATAGAAGCTACCTGGTATATGTATATACCAGATGTAAAAAAAATGATATAGGTATAAATTCCTACAGATAACTATATGTACTCTTATGGTAGTATTTGCAAATTAAAAGCCTTAATGACCATCCAACCCTGCCTAAGTGCTTTTAAGAGCATAAGGTTTTGGTCATGTAAATGAGTTCTGCAAACACTGTGCTTGCAGCAAGCCAACTGCTCCAAATCCAGTGTCCCCGAGCRTGCACTTAAAATAGTAAATGTGACACAAGTGTCCTCAGCAAAACCAGTAGTCATGTGGGCAGTTTCTGCAGGGTAGTAATATTGTAATGCAAGCTCATACAGTTTGTCCTGCAGAGGTTTGTTTAGGTACAAACTCTTCTTTTTGATTTAATCAAAATCATTTTGCTAGAACAACCTTCAGCTTTTCATATTTTTGTGCCGGGGAAGGGCACCGAGTCTGGGAGGTGGGAGGAAAACCTGCAAAACTCAAGCTCTAGAAATACTGAAATGGATGATGATAACAACAAAAGCCCCTGCAAAGCTTGCAAAGGTTTTTTKGGGGGAACTAGGGGTTGCCAGAGGAACATTTTGCCCTTTATAAAAGATTCATCCATCACTCAAGTGCCGCTCCTGAAAAATAAAATGCAGTAGGCTTGACTTGAGGAGGCTTAATTTGTGCATCTGCAGCTTTCAGGTACAGTTGTAAGACCACAATGTGCAATGCTTAGACTTGAATTCTTTCCAGATGTTTCTTCCATAATATTATTTGTGTCTGTAGTAGTCCATATGCTTCTCTATTCTTGATGTAGGTAATACTGCAAATAACAAGAAAATGCCATTGAGATTTATTTGGCACTTGAAATGCGTGACTGTGCTTACAAAATTCTAGTCATGATAAAGTCCTTAGAGAGGCATCTAGGCCCTGGTAAGCAATAATTTTTCACCTGATACCTTTAATCTGATGACTTTTTTATTGTTTGGCTGTTGATTGCTTTTTCAGTTTTATGCAAAATATGCCTTTATTCAGTGTAAAGTGTGCCTTAAATTTTATAAGTACAGTGTTTCTGCTCTTTCATTAAACCAATTTTTTTTTAATGACAGGTGAGTAAGCCTATGCACATTGCCTGTGTTTTCATAATCAGTAAAGTTTTGCAAACAAATTGTTTAATTGGGCAACAATTTTTCTCTCTTTTTTCTTTTATTTTTCAAATCTGGTAGCCAATATGTAGTCTAGTTTCTAGCAGCAAACTGATGGGCTGCACAGTCTCTAGCCCAAGCTGCTGGTGATGGGGAGCTGTGATGTCCCAACCCAAGCTCCAAGAAACACCCCTAGTAAGCACCAGATTTCCCTCTGTTTTCATAGAACGTTGCAGCCCTGATTAGAATGGGGCTTTTGCTGGCAGCGACCACCGCATATAAGCGCTTCCATTGTGCTATTTTCTACTTTTCCAAGCATTTATTTTACCAAAAGCAATTTTYCTGCTGCTTGTGTACCCACTTTTCTAAGTGTTAAAATTAAATAATGCTGTGTTAATTGTGCAAGACTGCAAGTGCACCTCAAAAAGGAGGGCAGTGGAAATACCCAGCGATAAGCTTTGAAGTTCAGCAAAAGTTTTCATGATTGCCATGTACAGAGCAAGAGCTGAAACTTGATTCAGTGAACAGAGCTACCAAAACCTTTCAGGATGTTTCTCCAGCACCTGCTGGGTTTCTGCACCAAACATCTACCAGTGTAGGCTGTAATGGGGCAGGCAGGGATTTATGGTTGAAATTTATGAAATCACTAAGATGAGAAAAGAACAAATGCAGCTGGATTCGTGGAGATTCAGTTTTCTCTTTGCCTTTGGATATTGTAAATGATAACAAATACTCTTTTTGGCAGTGGTATGTGGACAGCTTGTCTAGGATGTATAGGAAAAATATCCTTTTGTGAGGATGAGGTCTGAGAAAGTCCCAGTCCTTGTGTGCTGGGAAAGAGGGTTTGCTCGCTGCCAGGTACATTTTGGAGACATTAGCTGCTGTTTCTGGCCGAGGACCTTACCATTTGGTTCTTTCTCTGACCGAGTGATACTGCCCATGTTTGATACTAGGAGGTTCCAAAAATGCATCACCAGATAAGTTAGTGGGGAAGTGAGGTTAAGGAGTCTGCTCCTGACATGGGTGCTGACTGTTGTAGACCTGTGGTCAGAGTGAGGACATCCCTGAGCATCCCATAAGCTGGTATCTCAAATTCCCTCAGGTGTCACAGCTATGCTACTATAGTCATGCTCTAGTTGGAAGGGTTTGAAGTCTAGTCCATTATGATTGACTGCTAATATGTCTGGCAGATGTTACTTGTTCCATTAAAAAGAAAGTGTTTTTTTGTTTTTTTTTTGTTTTGTTTCTCCCTCCCTCTTAGGTGGAACGTATTGGGTATTCAAGGAGCCTTACTTAGCCTCTTTGTGGAGCCAATTTACTTCTCTAGCATCATCTTGGGGAGTTTATATCATGGGGATCATCTATCCAGAGCCGTATACCAGAGGATAGCAGAGATAGAAGATCTACCACCTCTTTATACACTCAACAGACCTTTACTTAGTGGCAAGTATCTAATGGAGAAGGCCGTACGGGTAACTAAGTCTGTTCCAGTAGCATTGTGATTTTGCACTTCTCAAAAACCTTGCAAATTATGTACTGTGAGTAAATTGCTTTGTGGTTACAACACAGAAGCYACGGTCCAAACTTAAATCAGATGTTCAGTCAGAAGCACAGAGGGCAAGGAGTCTTCATGAGTTAGGAGGTCCCAGAAAGAATTGGGGTGTCATCCTTTTTATGTGGTTTCATGTAATTGCTGTCTGGAATGTGTGCTAGTGACACATGAGGCAGGTTGAAAGCCTGGGCTTAGAAAAATCACTTCCCCAATACAGAACAGCTTTAGATGTCACCGTTTCTTCTCTTGCCCTTGCAGATATTTGTTGAACGGCTGCATCATTTAGCAGTGCCCTAAGATACATACATTTGAGTCACAATTTCTAGCTCAATAGSCAACTGAAAATGGATGGAGAGAACTTCTCGGCTGCAGYTGGTTGTCTTTCCTTTCTGTCCTCAATTTCTGATGGATGCAGCTTTGGCTSTAATTAGCATGGCACCCAACTTGTTTGCATGACCAATTATTGTAATACTTTCATTTCTACTTGGTAGTTTAATGCTGCCTTCAGAGAAGGTGGCACATCCTTTAGGAAGGTTTTCACAGAGCATTAAATGTCTCTGACCAACACCAAGACAGCAATCCCCAGCAGGTGCAGGTGGCGGGTGTCTTCTGCAGCTGCTATGGAGCCTATAAGTTCTCTTCTTCAGTTTTGTGATGGTTTTGGAAACCAGTGGGGAGAAGAAGAAAGGCAGCATTTGAATTGGCAGATCTTCTCTTYTAGTTGAGCCATGACCTAAAGGAAAGCTCTTTAAAATAAAACTACTAGTTACAGTAATATGGMAGTTTCAAAACCCAACTCTCTTATCCTCCTTATCATTGTGTGCACTGCTTTGTTCTGTAGAGCTTGGCTTCTGACGTGTGTGTGTTTATTTTCCAGGGGGATAAATACAGTATTTTAAAGCATGTATAAAGTATGACATGAATTTTACAAATAGATGTAGGGAGGGGGGAGGAGGAATATCAAACAGCCAGCAAGTCTTTAGAAAAGAAAGTACAATAAGGATGCACGGAACCCAGGACACGCTAAAATGTTAGGTGATGGATCTGTCCATGTATTAATGTGTAAGAAAGAGTTACAGTAGTTGTAATTCCACATATACAACTTGTTTATCAGCATAGCAGGAGATTAGCAGCATAGTTGGGAGAAATTTTTATCAATTCTTCAAAATAGCAGCTTGCGTAGGGCAAGTTCTGTGTTGTTTTCAGAGCATTTGATGGCACCTTGACTTCTTAAAAGTCAAAGCTGAAAAAATGTCTTCATCTCTTTGATGTGAAATAGTATTGTCTGTTTTAAAAGTTTGGTGGGGTTTGTTTGTTTTTTACTGAGAGGATTAGGCTTCAAAGTCTGTATTCTTATTCCTGCTAGTGGATTCACGTGRGCAACTTTTGTTGCTACAGGTTCACTCTTTCTTTTGCACCTTGTACGGGAGGTTCCTATTTGGAAATACTGTTGAAGCACCAAATCTTCATTGCTCCTGATCCTATATAGGCAATTCTGTAATAATAGCTTATTTCTAATAGGGAGATGAAATGAAATAATGTCTGTTTATTTATGATATTTTGCCTTTCCCCACTGTTTCACCTATTTATCAGAGAAACCACTAAAGACTGAGTTTTCTTTTTTGCTCTTCTAAGATTATTTTTATGTCTGCAGGGACAGTTACACTGAGTTAAGGTCAGGCTGAGTTATTGTTATCTATTGTCCTGTCAAAATTGACTTTGCATCAAATATTCTTTCTCTATAAAGGATTTTCTGCCTATACTTCCTCTTTTTTTCTTTTATTTTTCTTTTTAATAAGCTAAATAAGTTAAATATGCACATGCAAAGCAGCTGCTGTGCAATTAATGAATGCAGGAAACCCGTATGTTGGCAGAAAAGTCCTGCCCAAGATCAGCTCCTGAGAATCCATAGTACAGAGAGATCATAAGTTTCACCAAACAAAAAAAAAAAAAGAGAGGACTTTTCAGTCTGAGAGAGGACAGGTAGTATTCTTCTGAATTTTTAGAGTAATCTGAAAAGGGACCTTTTTTGGATTAAGTTTTGAAAGTGTGATTGGTAAATCAGCAGACAGGAAAATACTGGTATGCAGGACATCCTGCACAGATTCTTTTGGGAGTCATTGGTGGAGATTGGCACGAACATGTTTCTGAGCACAGAAAAAATACAGGAACAGAACTTGGCAAATTTAGAAAATGAGCCCTTGAAAATCCGTGATAGAAGAAGTTTTTATATAAAAAGGAAAGCTTTTCTATAGCACAGGCAATTAGTATGAGGAGAAGTTCGTTAAATGTCTGTCTTAGTGTTCCCATTGCTGGTGTCCATCATTCCCTTCTTTCCAGGAAGGCTGCTAAGCAGAAACAAGCAGTAGTCTCTGCTTGTCTGGACAGTGCATTTTTCCTTACCTTTGATTAAAACATTTAACACAGTCTAACTTCTCCCTTTTTTGAGGTCTAGTCAGTTAATACAGTTTCTTCTGCCTGCAGTGTCCTGTTTCTTACTGGTATGTTGTCAGAAATAAAGTTGTTGGGGGTTATGACCAGTTCCTAGTGCTACTGGCATGGTCCTTCTCCCTTTTGTTTCTTGGATGAAACATCCTGGAGCGACATCCTATGTGCCAATTACCCATCACCAGCATAAAAACTGTTTAAGTAAGACTGAGGTAAGGCCTATCTAGGCTAGTACTACTCTCTCACCACTAGTTACGTGGTGAAAAATAGAAACAAATGGTAAGCCTGTAGAGATGCTTCCAGAGAACAGCGGGAGTAACGTGGATCTTTCACCYGTAGATCTTAATGAATCTTGCACGCCTGAACTCCTGTATATGCTTGTTGGACTGYTATGAACTCCTTAGCATTCAAGTGTCTTCACTGAGGTGCTCCATAGGATGTCTGAAGACATGTGCAGTGGAATTTCTTTTCTGCTGATATAATTAGATGTTCCTTAATCCTTTGCTCAAAAGGAGCAATAGGCAGTTTTCCCATATCATTCACATTGTGTTGTTCAATTTTCTAGACTCCTATGTTTTCAGTAGTTTTCTTTTTTTTTTTCCCCACATAAAGTCTTTGTGCACTTTGTTGTGCACAAGGTGTCTTGTATGGAAGCCAAAGACTGTTTTTCCATAGTCTTTTTGAGTTAGAACTGTGCAGGCCCTAGAAAGCAAAACAAGGCAGCAGTATTGGTTTCTGTGGTGGCATTGTAATGTTCTCTTTTGTTCCGTATTCCTTTAAATAATTATTTCTAATATTTCCTTTGCTTTTTTAATTTTTAAATGCTTAACTTTTTAAAATAATTTTAATGATCATTAACCTGGCATTTTGATAGAACTGAGTATTAGAAACCACTATCTGATACCTAAACACTCGTGGCCAGCTCCAAGTTCATCACTTTTTATGTAAAATTGATGTTTTTCTTTTCTTGCCTGATGTGTACTTCCTTATATCTATCTAAAATAAATTTCACCTGCTGTTTTATTGCCCAGTGACTCAAACAGCTCAAAAATGCTGTAGGAGCACCTTATTGTACTCCAAAGTATTTGTGGGCTTTAATTTGGAAGTCAGGCTATATTTGCACTTTGGATCTCAAAGTGTGTAGGTACCTTGTAGAGGTCTGATAGGACCTTTTTTCACCAATATTTAGGGGAACTGAGCATACCCCTGTTCTGAATTTGGTACCATGGCCTCACGGGGGGAAGGCACCCTCTTGTCACTCCTTTTATCTCATATTTTGCTAGGAAAATGCGCAGAAGAAGCATTTATTGTGGTGACTGATGTGCCTATAAATTATAACGGGAAAGGATTTTGAGGTTGCAGCCATGACCTTGTAAGCTGGAGGAGCCACCTCCACCAGGGCTGCACTACAAGAGCTGGGGAGTCATTCAGGTCAGGGTTAGGCACAAAATGTCAGGCATCAATGTAGGACCTTGTAAAGACATCTCATGAACATGCATCAACCCTCTTCTGGAAAACTGCGGCCTGCGTTATCTTTTTTTTTTTTCATACAAAAATATGTCTTTCAACAGAGCCTTTGGTGATTTTGGCAGTTTCCATGGTATCTAACCCTTCTGTTCGCGTTTGTGTTTTTCAGCCCTCTTTCTCTTTTCAAATGAAATTTTTCTATGGGCTCTGTCCTCAAAAAATTATCAGCCTGGATTATTTTTGTAAGCACGGGAACAAGGAAGCTGTGACCTTTGCTTTCATGTGTTAGACCCAATTATAATAATATCCACAAACAAATTCTGAGTGGTGTTCTTGAAATACTGAGGCTACACCTGTTTCCAAAGGAGGATAAAATATTTTCCTTTCTGTCCGATTTTTTTCTTAGTTTACTAGTATCACCTTCATGCTGTGATCACATTTAGATTTTGAGGGAGAAGTTATGATCCCCCTTAAGTGTCATCTTAAGTGTCATCAGAAGATGCTTTTCTGTTGAGATGACCTTTATTGCCTGTTTGGGCTGCCTTTGGGCCTCTCTGCCTTCAGAGACTCCTGTAGCATCTCTCCAAGATTTAGACATATAACCAAGCAACTGAACAAGGTGGTGGTATTTAAGCTTATTTGAAATTGAGTCCATCTAAGCACTTTTTTAATTAATACAGCAAAATAACCTAAAGAATGTGATTATATATTTGCCATGGAAATGTAACATGTACTTGAGTGTCCAGCTTCCTTGTCTTTGTTGGCAAATCCCATCTGTGGCATTCACCATGCGAACAAGCYCTATACTAGGTGTAAACTATTATTTACTGAAATAGAGGAATTCACCAAAGAAAAAATTAAGGCAACTGATTTTCTGGAATGGAATGAGTGGTCTTTAAAGGGGGGAAAAAAGCTCTTTGGCAGTGCTTCATGAATAATATCTGATCACTTTACTTCTTCAGTAGTGTATAAAACGAAAGCCAAGGTAAGCACAGAGAGATTTTTTTAAGTTAAAGTTAAAAAAGTTAAAAAAGTAAGACCAACCCACTTGTGTTACAGCAGCAAATTTTAACCCCCTTCCCTCAGTAGTTTTCATAAATGGGTTGTGGGTGAAGAGTATTGTCACTCCAGCATCTTCAACAGATGGGTCCTTTCTGTGAACCTTCATGGAAATTCTCTGTGCCTTTTGAGAGTTGCTTGAAGAGGTCAGGTTCCTGATTTATAACCYGTTAGGTTTTCAATTTATAACCCTGAGGTTTTCAGGGAGCTATGTTGCCTGTGGGTGATAGCACGAGTCGTGATCCTCAGGCACAGCATGGTGGCCACATAGCGCGTGGCCCCGGAGGGCTCTGGGGCACTAATGCTGCTCCAGACAACATCCTCCAGGCCTCTTTTCACACTGGGATCACAGTTGCAGTTGCCTCGCTTCTCCATAGATGAAATGGTATTTGAGAGGTGCTGTAAAATTTCACACTGGAGCAAAGTAGCCTGGATTTTTCTCCTAAAACTTGGGTCCAGCAGATTAACATTTTTGGACATTTTAGGCCTGAGCGGGCAAAGCTTCACAGGTAGGTTAAGCGGGCAGATAATTGTAGCCTAGCCAGGTTAAAGCTGAAAGATTCGAGCGTCTGCTGGTTTTACTCTTTTGCCCAAGCTGCTAAGGTTGCAGTTTGCTTTGTCTAACTTGGGCACCCGCAGCATCGTTGCTGGTCTGGAAAGCAGAAGGAGATGCTTCAGCATCAGTGGGAAATGCCCTGTGCCAAGGAATGGCCAAGTAGGTCACATCCCCTGCCAAGGGCTCATTCTTTTGCAGTCTGTAAGGAGAGATCAGAAATAGGTGAAGAAATATCAAGACAGAATTGAGCATTGCTGGTTCCCAGCTTGCCTCTTGGGCACTGAGGCTTGCATCAAAGCTTGGCACTTTGCCCAGCAAATGGATCACAAAAAGGCTGCAGCAGGTTTGATATAGAACCTACTCTGCAAGACCAGACTGTCCTTGCCTCTTGATGAATGCTGAATGAGTTAGAAGTTCTGTGACAAAAATAACCTGTAGTAACCACTGTGCACCCAAATGTCTGCAAACACAAGGGAAAGGAAGAAATGAATTTCTAGGAAAAAATGAAATTCTTTGATTTTTCCACTTCCTAGTTGTTACTTTTCTGTGTTTTCAAGACAGTCCTTTGAAGGCAGTCAGACTTTTCTAGCAATAGATGGGAAGCTTTTAATGAAATTCATTTAAAATCAGTGTCACTCTAAAGCAAATGAAATGTTGACATGCTCCCACCTTGGTTTGTGAAGTAACAGGCCTCACTATTTCTTATGAAGGAAAAAAAATTGCAAAAGCACATTTTGGACACTTCTAAATATGTATGMTGTCTCCAGTTCAAGCTGCAGTGGGAATTTATTGGCCAAATTATAATTACGTATGTTAAGGCATTGCCAGGATTCATATTTTTATGGGAACTGTGATGGGATCTTTATTCATTTGGAATGAATTTAAGCACATACCTGAACTGCCACARCAATTCAGGGAAAAGAAAATGTTTAGGATATTACAACTGGCAAAACTTTGTTAAATCTGCTCTTTCCTGTATTTGGCTAGTGCCATTACCTAGTGTGTTTTGAGATCAGTGCTTTYTGGGCAGGAACAGAGCAACTTCATCTCATGCTTATCTGCAGTTCGATCCCTGGCTCATTTCTTTGTCCTATCAGCTAAGYCAGAGCCTCCTGAGAGGCTCTCACATGGCAAGACTCAATATTGCTTTCTGTGTGGAGCTCCTTGCTGCCCATCTCAGCCTAATTTCTCCCTGTCAAGCCCAAGGAGGTTTTCCCAGAGCTCTGGCCGTGCTCTGTTAGGAACTGCTGAATGAATGAGCGTCCTGGTCCCATGAGAAGGCAGTTTGCATGGCAAAATCCCTGAAATTATGTAAGAGTGCATCCTCATAATAAATAGGAGAAGGCTGTCATAATAGAAGAATTGCTTCTAAGACTGCCTAGCAATAAGTTTCCAGTAACACTGATGCTTGACCTATTCCCCATTAAAAAGAGCAGTCAGGAGTTCATAGACATTGTTGTCATCGACTAATCCTTTTCTTTTAGGTATCAGCAATGCAGAAGCCCGTCAGCCAGGGAAAGCACCAAACTTCAGCGTCAACTGGACAGTAGGAGACACTGGCCTGGAAGTTATCAACGCCACGACCGGCAAGGATGAGCTGGGCCGCGCGTCCCGCCTTTGCAAGCATGCTCTGTACAGCCGCTGGGTGCGCGTCCACGCTAAGGTACCACAGCTGCAAGGCTTTCTGCTTCAGCTCTGTTTGCAACAAAATACTGCCCGGCGTGCTGCTTTCTGTGCCCAAAAAGCACTTTCCGAGCCTGTTAGGAGCTTGGTGTTACCTGGTGTTAGGTGTCGCGCCGTGGAGCAGTGAAAAAGGATGATGTCTTTGGTTGGCTTATTTTTTAATTGTATAATATTCAGTCCCCGATGTAGGCAAGTATCTAGAAATTCCTGTTACTAGTAAGGAAGCAAAGGTTGTTAACTCCTTTGCTTATCATTTTAATTTATTTGGGAAGATGATCCCAATATGTTTGATTTTAGTTGAAGTGGGACTTCATTGTGCCCTTTTAGGAAGGCAAGATACCAGGAAGAATCAGTATCAGGTGCTTTATCGATGTCTAGATTTCTTCTATCAAAGCAAGCTGATGATCCAGGGAACAAAAAAAAAAAAAAAAAAACAGGATTTCTCTCTCACATGATTTTGTTTCTTGATCCCCACAGCTTTCATCCAGCTTACGCTCGAAGATCCCCAAGCCTAACCTGTACCACGACACGAAGCAAGGAGCCGCTGAGTATCAAACTGCCAAAGAGTGTTTGTTCAAGGCGTTCCTGAAGGCAGGACTTGGAGCCTGGGTGGAGAAACCTATAGAGCAGGATCAGTTTTCTCTTACTGTCTAATTCACAGACTGCACATCACTTTGGAAAGGAGGCTGTTCTGGAAATCCTGGTGTCCAGCATCCCTTTCTGGCCATCTTTACAGCAGACAAAACATCTTTTTACTGTTTTTTTTATTATTTTTTAATTTGATTTCATTTCTCTCTCTCTCTCTCTCTCTCTCTCTCTCTCTCTCTCTCTTTTCCTTTTTTTTTTAACTTAACTTGTACATATTTCTGTTTTGCCTAAGTATTGAAACCTGATGATGATCTGATACGTAATTCTATATTTTGTTATGGAAAAGTCATTTTTGGTGTATTTCTAGAAATGCTTCTACTGTACGAAGTTGGCAGTAAGGCTGTCCTTACAGTACTTTTTTTTTTCTGGGTTAAATTAATAATTTCCTTTTTTAAATTCAGTATCATCAAGTGCATGGAAAAAAAATGTAAGTTACATTAGGTTTTACACCACACTTTCAGGAAGTAACCTATTTTTTTTTAAACAAAAATAGGTTGCAAGGTTGATTCTGCTCCTCTGTTAACTTCTTTTTGAATATTTCTGCCATATAGACCACAAAGCCAGAATGGAGCCTGGACAGCTAGTTTTTCCCCACTTCCTTGCTCTTTAAAACCAGCTGCTGAAAACTTCATGTCTTTGATGTATGTATTTATTAGTCTGTGACCCAGTTTTTAACATGCAGCTTTTTATTCTGTTTTTAAAAATACATTTACCTCCCATTTACACACATTGTGAAGTCTTTGTTTTTTACCATTGTAAACTGGAAACAACCCGACACTTATTTGTAAGTTAGGAAGTTTAGTCTGCAATGTGCAGAAATCCGTGTAGCACTAAGTGATACGTTTATCCCAGGAACCCGTCAGAACATGATCCTAACTGTAACAGTAAAGTGGAAACTTCCCAAAGATTTATTATTTTTCTTATCATTTTAAGGGCACAAAACCTGAATTGCCAAAATCGATCCACTCATTGAATATGAGTTGCTCTCTCCTCAAGGAAATGAAAAGCTCTTTACGGACAGAAAAAAAGTGGTTAAATCTTCGGTCTTGTGAGTTATATCTCTTTGTGTTGGAGTTAGTTTCCCTCTGATTCTTCATTGCCTTTGGGCTTTACATATGTGGTGGTCTTTATGAGACTAAGTTGCTCTCAAATATGCTTTGATTTGCTGTTATTTASGAAATCGTGTGATTCTGTGGGTTTTTTTTTAGTTGGCTGTTTTTTCTCCCACAAACATGAGGACATTTTCAGATCTCCTTTATATAAAAATGGAAGAAAATAGTGTAAGATCTATTTGATCAACTGGTGTATTGTTGGCACTTTTGAAAACACTTTTTGCCAAGTGATGTCTAGGAGTGGATTAGAGGCTACCCAGTGTGGTTTCCCTGCTTATGTAGCACGTGTCCAAAACATCATGTGCTTCATGTCTCTCCAAACATCATGTACCTCTTCCAAAAGCCTCTCGGAGCTGCCCTGCAGTGAACGCTAAGGTGGTGGTTCATGCTATGGGAGTGTGAGTGACAAAACCAAACCGGGGCATTGCTGCACCCTGTTTCACCACCCCACACCCCTGCCACGTCCTCAGCAGGCTGGCCCATGGCTTAAACTCAATGTAGGGGTTATTTTTTAGGCCCAGTTAGGTCGGAGAGCTGGCTTAGCGTCGCGCTGGCACACCTGAGGAGGCAGTGAGCTAGGGCACGGGCTTCTCTTCAGCTTCCCTGCCACGTCCTGGAGTGTGAAACTCGAGCTGAAGTTCTCATCCCTCAAACCAGGAGTCGCTGGGGAACTAGYGACTCCTTGGGGCGCTGGAGACTTCAATCTAAAGTCCTGTCCCCCACGCCTGGGCAATGACAAATGCCCAAGAAAAGCGCTGCCTTGTCTTTGCTCAAGGAGGGACCCTTGCAATTGAACAAAACAACAACATCAACAAAATTTTTGACTGAAGAAAAAATTGGTCAAGCCTGAAAATCACTTGTTCATTAGTTTAAACCCCTGGGTTCCTGTCTTGGAGGTAATGCATTGAGGGGCCCATTTTTTTATGTGATTAGGGACGAGCTTGAGCGCTGCTGCCGGAGGCGAGCAAGTCCAGTACCAAGGGACTCCCTCAGAAAGAACTGCCTGTGGTGCTTCCAGAAGTTCCTGCCCTTCCGAGGTGCTTTGTGTTGTACCAGAGCAGCACATTTAGTAGGCCGCAGTCAGGCAGGCCCTGCTGGATGAGCTGCTCTGGCACCGCAGGCCAACCTGTCGCTTCTGCGTTCAACCTGGGGGTGCTCCCAGGGTCTCCGCAGCCCCCACAGAGCAGTAGGGCAGCTCCTTCGGCTTGTAAATACGTCTTCTGTTCTCATGGTCTGACAGGCTTAGGCTGGCTGCAACTCTAGTTTAATGGTAATTTAATTTGGACAGATGTTGCAAGCAGTTGTGCATTTACCTTCACGGCCAGTCCTGCAAACGGTGTCACTAATGTTGCTGAGATGCTTCTGGTGGTTGTCACTGACTGTGTGCACACACGGTTGCAGGGTGGAGGGAAAGGTGCTCGCACTTTAGTGTAGATTTTCTTGGGATTATTATTGTTTTTAAAGACTTACACATTTTTAAGGGACTCAGTCTATTGATAAATGAAGCCTTTTGATAATTTCAAGCAAATTAATTTGCTCATCCTTCTGAAGTTCTCAATCAAGAGCTGATGTCTATCTGGATTTTTTCTGAAGACTTAGGAAAGTGTTAACTCAAGCTATTTTTTTTATAAAGTCACAAATACGAGCAATATATTTGAGTACTATAGTCATAGTTTTATAAGCTGCTGAAATGAACTATTATAATTTACCTGTAAAGGAAATCTGTTCCATGCCAAAATCTTTTGATGAAGGAGTGGTGTCCGGTTAATTACGAAGAATGAGTTCTCTTGTTTATAACGCCAGGATTTTAACAAGGAAGATGTTTTCCAGAGTCATATGCAATCCATATCTGTCTTCTTGGGAGTTAATAAAGCACTACCTGGCTTCCCTTGCTTGCTTGTTCCCTTCGTGCAGCGAAAAGAGGTTGTGAGAAAAGTCCTCACTCCTCCTGAGGACGTGACACTTCAGAGAAGACACTTCAGCTACCAGCAGCTGCTGGGTTTGGTGGCTGCTCCTTCCACACAAGGGAGGCTTGAGTTGTCTTTCTGGAAACTCTTGTCCCTCCCTAGGCTTGAACTGCTGGACTTGAGCAGAAGAAAGAAATGGCCATGCTATTCAGTGAGCTGGTTTGGTTCTTTTTGTTCCCCCTCTTGCATCAGAACAAGTGTTTGTCTCAGGATCTTCAAAGAATTTAAATAGCGAGTGATAACTTKAAAGAATACTTGAAATAAAAGTTGAGGTGTTTTTCTTTCTCTCCAGGTGACATTGTAGCTATAATACAGTTTGTAGGTTAGTAAAATAGAACATTTTAAACATAGATGTTTGAGATATGTAAAAATACATATAAATATATTCTGCAGGATCACTTAAGAAAATTTGAGGCTAAAGGAAACACTTGAAATACTGGTTACGGCTGAATACTCAGGACCTGATAGTAACTCTAGAATATTTCCTACTGTTAGTGTGTGAAGCAAGCTGATTATAGGATTTGGTTAGCGGTGGTTGTCCCGTAATGGTCTGAATGTCCACATGCTTCTCGTGCTCACAGCCCCCACGCGCTTTCATGTAGTCAGTGATGATGATCGTATGTGTACGTGCAGCTTAGAAACATGCAGCAAGGCGCTTTCTATAAGCTTGTCGTGCTAGAGAAATCATTTCAGTAATGACTATCACACAAGAAATTCAGATTTTTCCACACTGTTACTCTATATGTCCTCATGGAAAGCTGAAATAATTCATCACTGAAATTCGAGGGACTTAGGGCTGGGTCGCTGGTATTTTATGGGATCAAATTGTGATTTTTGCAGAATGCTATTTAGCCAAATAAAAGCAAGAAGAAAAATCTGATCCATGAAAATTTATGCTGATTATTGATTAAAGCCAATAATGGGGAAGAAGCATCTTGGCTCGCAAAAAGCAGTGTGGGTGCTCAATGGAATAGTAGCATCACGCACTGAAACCAAGCTATGTTTTCAAAAAAAAAAAAAAAAAAAAAAAAGGCATCTTCCTAAGAATTGTTGAGTTTGGGTCAACAGGTAATTAATGTTTTATGAGGTCTGGGATTTCTTTTGTTTTGTTTGTTTTTATTGGCCATTTTCTAAATAGCCGAGGGGAAAAAGATGTTGTTAATTAGAGCAAGCTGTTATGCTTTGGAAGGCTTGCCCTTACAGAATCATTCATTATTTATTTATTTATAAGCTATTATAAAATACCAAGTGTTTTCAGTTGCTTTAAAATCCCTCATCTCCCCTTGATGCTTTCTGGGATGAGCTGACGCTTTTCTGAATGCTACCTAGAATTCATGTAAAATCAGTTGTTTTGGGGAAGGGACATTGAGGTAATTTTAAAATTTTAAAATTTTAAAAATTTTAAAAGAACCTGTCATTTCTGAGACAGGTGCACCTCTTGCAACCCAGGCTCTTGGCAACTTATCTCCCCTAGGCTTTTCATACACRGGCCCCTCTGCAGGGTGGCATGTTCCTTGTTGGGCTCCCAACAGGTCACATTTGAGTGCCCGCTTTCATCGCGTGCCTTTGAAAATGTTTAGTGTTGGAAACCTTTATTCTAATCTTCTGCACCTCATGGGCTAGATTATTGTGGGGTTGCTGGTTGTCTGCAGCTGGCTTGTTCTGCTGGGTGGCAGATGCTGCTGAAGGACATTCTGATGGAGGTAGGAGAGTGTTGTTGCTTTCTCTTCCTACGTGACCGTAGAGGATGGGGTTACCAGCACGTGGGCAGCTGCCTTTCAGCTCCCCGGTGCTCTCTGCCTTCAGAGGCTTCGTGGCCAAGAGCCCAGGCCCGTGGGCTGGGGGGATTATCGCTCAACAGCAGATGTCTCCTGTCCAGAGATGGAGACCTCCCAGGTTAAGCGAGGAGAGAGATGGAGACCTCCCAGGGTAGGCGAGGAGTGGGCAGCACACGCAAGGGCTCGTCTGTAGGCCATAAAACTGGTGTTTTTAGGAGGTGGCAGCTTTGCCACTGTTCATTTATGAAAGCAAACAGTGTGTAARATTTGTAAGTGCAGAGAATAAGGTCACAGAGGTCTCTGTGGAGGCAGGTTGAGCAGGAGGTGCAATACTTTGTCATTTGGCAGATGTTCCTGTCCCCCAAACATGCCYTGCAGGTAAAGGCCAGGCGGATAAAAATGAACACCCAGTTTTCCATGAGCATTTTGAGTGGAATTAGGTGCCTAAGCTGTTGCAGTGTTTTTGATCCAACTTCTTTTTTCCCCACATTTGTTTTGTTGAATTGGTTGCCATAAGGACAGTGCAAATTTAGTGGGATTAAAAAAAAATAATGATTGAAATCCCAAATTGGTCAAAGATGATGGAGACCAAATAGGACCAGAGTTTCTCTTTGTGTCATGTAGACATATAGCGTTTTTCACAACCTTTGCAATTAAACTTCTGTACTGTTGCCTACTGATACATGGACTTAATTGTGCCAATAGCATTTTCAAATACCAAAAGGAGTTTTATGGGTGGCTGTGTGTTGTTTTTCTTCTGTTAGTCCAGGAAAATGAATTTAAGAAGTATATTGCTGCAAAACCTAAGACCAGTTGGCCTCAGTAGATGTGACATTTTAGAGAATTTCTGTTCTTTAAAGAGGAAGATCTACTGTCTAGGTCATCAGTGTTTTTTTGTGTTTTTAATATCTTTGTTATCATACAAATACTATTTTTGTTTTAGCTCAGCAGATACATCTTTAACAGACTTAAGATCAAATGTGTGTGAAGATATATTTATAAATATATATATATTGCTGTATATTATTTGCATTAAGCAGTTACTCTTCCCTCAATCTGTGTGATAGTGTGAAGACTTTAGCTTTTACTAAATGATCTAAGGTTATTAAAGAACACTGTCAAATCTTTTCATTAATATATATTTTTATTTCCCGTTCCTCATACTCCCTACTTTGAAGGTAAGGAGGCCTCAGTTTACCTCTCTGATGTTGGTTTCCTCACGGCCCCCATGTACATAACCCTGTATCACTGCTGAAGCACAATCCATCAACTAACCTAAACGATGACTGTTTTGCATACTACCTGGCTTTGTTTAATTAATGTTTGTACAGAGATTTGAAAATATAAAGAGCTCTATATCATTGCTAAGTTTCATCATCGTTTTTGTATATTGAGATCAGCAGCCCACTATGTTTGGCCTTGCCCAGCCTCATGATGTAGTCAACTGCACAAAGTAGCTGTATGCCCTCGTTTAGCAGGATCATGTGTCTTCAAGATTATCCCTTAAACAAGTTGGTCCCTATGGCTGCAGTTGGAGGGATAAGTCCAATGTGAGGTCGCATTTTGGCATGAATATTGCACTGAGCTTGATGGTGGTCACCTAGCAGCAGGCAACGATCTTCAAAGACTTGGGTCAAACTTGGGATCTTCAAAGACTTGGGAGCCAGTTCTTCCAAAGTTGAAGCTATTTTTTACCCAGCTTCCTTGAAACTCAGAAATTGCTGCCCTGTGGCAAATTCCTTCATTTATAGTATGTGAGGGTGATGGGAGAGGTAGCTGGGTGTTTTTATGCTCTGGTGCCTTACAGGAAGCACCTGGCTGTGGAGACAGTGGGATATTTTGATGGGCTTTTCTTTCTACCTCCTGCTCTGCCTCCTGCAAGGGGAGCAGATGAGCCATGCAAATACTGACTATGGGGTGGCGAGTAGCACGCTGTGCTCCATTTGCTGAAAGGGAAGCACTGGATACCAGCTCTTCGAGCACGCAAGCATGTCTGGCGTTCAACATCAGTAGCTGAAAAGGCAGCCCCTGTGGCTGCGTGGCCCTGTGGCTGCACACACAGAYGGCTCTCGCCACCCTAGGAGAGTGATGAATGCACAGGGCCCAGGGCAAGAAGAATTTGTTGCAGCCCTTGAAGGCAACCATTGACGGGCAGGGTTATGCTCATCACATCTGAGTGTTACCATGTCCCTAACGGAAGGTCTGATTTTACAATTGGGCTTCACAGTTGGTTCATGTCAGCAAAAATGTGGTTTTCACAAGGACAGCTAAGGTGTTGCAGGCATATCCTGCCAAATTTCATGGTCTAGCAGATTCCCATGCTGTTCAAATAAAGATAGGGCTTTGTAGTAAGAGTAAACAGTGGCATCTGTTTCAGGGGACATGCAGGAATGGCTGCAGGCCCCTTTCTGATATWAAAAACAAACAAAAAATCTCCAATCCTAGGCATGAGAAACATGACCTGGTGCTGGCCCCACCTATGCACTGATGTYGTTCGTTCCCACTGGGCATATTTGACCTGGCTATTGCTTTCTATGGAATTTTTTAAATTAGAAATTGTGAGTGAAGATTGTAGGGTTTGAGCTCATGGGAGAAGTTCAGGAAGCTTTGGGGAACTCTGCTGCAGCATGTGGTAGATCTTGCAGGTCTTCACAAGAGCAAAAAGATAAATAAACTCAAGTGCTTGTAAAATGAGAGATGGTAGCACCAGCTCCTAATACTCCTGCTCATCCCTGTAGAGGGCTAGGGGAAGTATGACCCCAACTTGCACGTTCTCCTGCCACATCTGCTACGAGCTGCTCTGCAGGAGGGGTAATGCCCCCAGTCGAGCACAGCATGGAGTGGGTCTCCTGAAATGCACAAATGGTGCCGCAAGTCCCTCTAATGCATCAAGGATGGGACCAACTTGCAAGGCCCCTTCTCCTGCACCTTCCCCAAGATTCTCCATCTGTGCTCCCCAAGATTACACGAGTGTTGTCAGAAGCTCCTGCAGTTCCTGCATGGTGATTATGCAGGGTTGTATCATTGAACTGGTCAGATCTTTCATGTTGTACACAGTGCAAGTGCCTGCTAAACCCTCAATTTCTCTGTCAATAAGAATGTGGAGAAGATGGATTGAATACCAATTTCATGGCGTGATGACTGCTGGTACCAAACATCCAGGAATTTCTACTCTTTCCAGTTATGTTTTGGAAAGCACAATAATTAAAATGTAATCAAAGTCTTATACCTTCTCTCTTGATGGAAAAGGTTACTGATRACAAACTCCCTCTCTTCCCTTCCCTCCGTTTCCCCTTGTTCCTCTGCCTAAGAGAGAGCCGCTTCATCCAAATTGGCTGCAAAAATGTGATTGGCATCATGGTAAGAGATGCCCATGTCTTTCATTTCTCTCTGGGAAATGCCATGCTGCCCATCCAGAACAGGGCTTATTGAAGCTTGTCATCTGAAGGGCCGTACGTAGCATTTTGAAGTCTTGGTGTAGTATTGAGGTAGCAAGTGCAATTCTGCACCTCTTTCTTTTGGACTATCTAACACCAGTGGCAAAGCTGCTTTACTGAAGCAGGGACTTGCCCTCCCACGGCAGCTACCCAGCTATCAACGCAGCTTCGGGGACAGATAAGTGTTACTGATTGGGACTTGTCATGGGAAGCCCTGAGTTKAACCAAGAGGTTGCATTTGTCTTGCAGAAAGTGGATTTCTGTTCCGATTGTGCTTTGGTGGGTGTCACTTCTCATTTTCAGGAGAAACATGAAGTTGGCTGGAAGCCACCAAGCTGACAGCACCGAGCACCTCCAGGTGCTCCAAGAGAGATGGTGCTGCTGATGTATATCCTCTTGTCCCCTGCTGCTGTAACCTCAGGGCAGCACATCACTCTGGCAGGGACAGAGGAGCTTTTTGCTGAGATGGTGGGCGCCTGTCTTACCRCTGCTTCTGATGCCCCACGAACATGCCCTAATAGGGACTGACTGCACCAGGCTGTGGGACAGGATCCTCCGCRGAAGGTGGGAGGCTGCCCATGCGGGTGAGTGGCTGCTGTGTGGGAATCTTTAATTTTCGTGTGTGTGTGTTCTTTATAAAACTTCGACAGGGAAGAGATTGACATCTCCAGCCTACTCAAGGGTGTCTGCTCTGGCCCTCTCTGGGCATGCCTGCATTTTATGGGGGGATAATCTCGGGGTCCTCTCATGTCCTGAGACGAGAACCCTGTCAGAGTTTGCCAATGAATGACCATGAGATGGGTCTCACTAGGCTGCAGCAAAAAAACACAACTTGCAAAAAAGAGAGAGGGGAAAAAAAGGCAAAAGTGGAGAAGTGGGATCTGGGCCCTCATTGTGTGCTCCTCTCGCTCACAGAGTCTCTCTGGGCATCTGGAAAGCAGCCAGCAGGCCTGCCAGGCTGCCACCAAGACCCTGAAGCATGCCCGTGCATGGGGCAGCTGATGAAGGCCTGAAAATATGTCCAGCCAACACATGGTGTCCTTCTCCCAAAACTGTGGCTTGACTAAAGCAACATCTGGAGGAAAAGAGGATCCTTGGAGGCACACCTTGAGAAGGGCAGAGGATTTGCAACACCAGGGATGGAGACCAAGGTGATCATGGTGCAGGTACAGCCGCTGCCGAAGGCCTTCATATGGGTGTGGAGACAAGGAACAACCAGGCACAGGTGCAGGAAGTTTCTATCTTGGTGGGACAGGGCAGGAGCAAGGCAAGATGCTAARCCATGTAAATAGGCCTTTCATTTTCATAGGTAGCAAGGCATCGAGAAACTATTTGGTCTGTCTGGTGTGAATAAGGAGTAATTTGAGGAACAATAATTTGTCTGGATTTACCTATTGAGAATGGAGGTTAACACATCGCAGTCTGCTGGGCAGAACAGCCCTCTGTTACCATGTTYCCCGTAGCTGACTGGACTTACTTCACAAGTCCTCTTTTTGCTTTGGCTTGATGCAGTATGAGCCTGGCCCTGGGCGCATCAGCACCAAACATGGGCAGATTTTGGCTTCATCCAAAATGTATTCATCYAAATGGCCAGCTTTATCCAAAATGTATTTAGAGAAGCCTCCATAACTCTGCTGGTATTGCCTTTCATTGCATGTGACACCTTCAATAGGCCACGATGCGGTGAGCTGGGGCTGTGTGGTCTGGAAAGCAGCCTGCACCCTGAACGACCTGGTTCCCACTCCCCTTATGTGGCCATAGTTGCAGGAGGAATGTGACTGCCGTTCAGAGGGACATGGGAATCCAACTTTGGTACTACTGGAGATGGCTGCCATGCTTGCAGGCTGGGAGAGGCAGCTGCAGCAGGAGCTTTTGGCTGGTGAAGCATCACTTCTGCTTTTGTTTGTCATGCCTCACTGTCCACCTGTACCACCCCGGGACATGGATGTTGGGAGAGAGAGAGGGCTCAGTATGGATATGGAGGTAGAGCAGTCAACAGCTCTCCAACAGGTACACACCGGTGCATTTTTGTATGCTGGTGTCCCTGCCTTTGGTTTGTCTGTGCTGTGAGTTATGGACAGGACATCATGGACTCCGAGCCAGGAGGTATGTGCATGGACAAAGTAAAAAGACTCCTTGAAATTCATCTTCTTGCCAGATAGGATTTGTTGCAATTTTTAGGTCATTTTCACTTCCCCTGACAGACTTTATACTAAGTTATTCTCCTAGTAGTCTGTTTATAGATGCTCTGTTGTAAATTCATGGCTGGCATTAGTCTCTCCCTGAAGAAATAGTCTCCAGGTGAAATGCAGCAAGGGTGAAAGTCTCCATTTGCATGGCAAGCATCTCTCTTTGCAACCCAGGAAACCTGTTGATTTTCTCTGAAGGTAGCAGAGGAATTAATCAGCCTATCTAKAGGCCAAAAACCTCATGTCAGGCCTTGGTTGCACTGCAACCTATATTTGGCATTCCATACTCCTTACTGGGGAGGAAGGTCAAACAGCACCATGAGGCACATGCAAATACACAAATCCCCAAATCTCTCCAGCTGCTTCCAGTCCACGTGTGGGGAGTTTGGGAGGACTTAGGTGAGCCCAGGAGAGTGTGAGGGCCCAGGGGAACCGAGGTCATCAGTGAGGACCCTGAGTTTCACTTTGTACCCAGGGAGTAGCAGGGAGCAGTGAAGCAGTAGCCCACAGAATGCCATGTGGGACAGAAGTGTCCTCATCCCCTCGACATTTCCTCACATGGGTAGCTCCATGGGGCGCTCTTGGAGGTGGAGGAGGACAGAGACACAGAGCAGTGGTCAAGGAGAGCAGATGAGGAGCAGAGCAGCCTGGAAGGGATGGGAGGTCTCATGGGGGCCTAGGGGCACCCTGAGGGCCAAGAGGTGTCACGAGCAGGGGGACGAGTGGGGCGTGCGGCCCCTGAAGGTCATCCTGCCCCTCCCCGGTGGGTCACAGGTGGCCCTCGTGTGACAGCGCGGCCCTCTGTGACTGCACTGCTATGACATCCCGGCCAGGCGGGCTCGGCCTGCAGTGTCCGGGAGGACGGCAACAGGAGAGGACGGGAGCGAAGGTGCTGCTGAAGCAGCGCACTGAGAGCACCCAGAATTATCTCTGTTGTCCCCGGGCGGCTCCGCGGAGTTTGGCCACGCGGCCAGGATGGCGGAGCGACCCCCCARMCRSCCYTSGRTGKCTTGGGAGGATGATGAKGAGGAGGATGGGGCGGTTGCGTTGAACACCTGCAACCAGAAGCCCCAGGCATGGTCTGTGCACCAGAAGGTGCCTTCGGGTGAGTGAGGGGCAGCGCTGGGCTGGGCAGGGGCAGCAGCGGGCGCAGGRGCAGAGGGCTGGGCTGCCTCGAGCCCTCTCTCYGCCAGCCCTGCAGCTCTGCCCGCTYTTTCTCCATCAGCTCCTGGCCCGCAGCTGCCTCRAGAGGCDGCAGAAGCCCTGGAGCATGTGCGTGCCTTCCTCAGCTCCGGAGGGCAGGTGAGTGTCCCCAAGGCGCTCGGGGCTGCGCCGGCCTCTCCTGCTGGGTCCCTTGGGGTGCCCGAGCCCTGAAGGSCGCRCAGGGCAGCGGGCTGTGGGGGCAGCCCGTGCGCTGCTCTGGTGCTGCTGGCCCTGCCCCTCTTACGCTCTCTGTTTGTCCCTCTGCTTGTAGCAGCAGGAAGAGGCCAAGAAGCTCCAGTTTCTGGCCTCCATCTGCACCCTCTGCCCAGCAACGCGCTTGGYCACCAGGCCCGCGCGTCTCCTGCGGCAGGAGCTCTGGCGGTGCAAATCGGACCTGGCCGAGTTGCTGGAGGTGAGGGGAGAGGGGGTGGCCAGAGGCCTGGTGGGGTACAGGACAGGAGGGCTTGCGTGAGCACCGGGAGGTGGGGGGCCCTGGCTGGTGGGCACCGGTGTCTTGCGGGGCCYTGGCAGCTCCCTATGGCGTCTCCCGCCTCTGCTCTCCAGGTGCTGCTGCGAGAGGAGCCCAGCGACCGCCTGGGCACCGCGGTGCGGCAGCAAGTGCTGCTGGCCACCAGTGCCATGAGGTAACTGCCCCAGCGCCTGGCTTGGCCAGGGCCTCTCCAGCAAGTGGGCGCGAGGGCCCAGGCCTAGCGGGGAGGCTGCCCCAGTGCTGGGCTGTCTCCCAGGGGCACCTGCTGGGCCCGAGAGGGTGGAGATGGGAGGGCAGAGAGGGTCCTGGGAGTCCCGTGTGTCCCCTGGGCTTTCCCCTATGGGAGAGGCAGGAGGTGGGCAGGGCCCTGGGCCGCACCTGCCTGGCCGGGTCTCTGTTCCTGGCCAACAAGCTGGGGGGAAGAGGAGGTTCCTCATGGGACTGCCCAGGTAGTGCGGGTGTCGCCCGCAGGCCTCCCACCCCCAGGTCTGCATCCCCCTTGCCAAGGCCTCAGGGGGCTGCTGCCAGCCCCGCCACTGAGAGGCCCTCTCTGTGCTTGCAGCAAAGCCCGGCTGCTTGTGGAGGGCCCACTGGAGAGCCTGCTGCAGGCGTGCTTCTCGAGCATCTTCTGCCTGCCTCCWGTGGAGCACCTGCAGGACGTGGATGCTGTCCTCTACGGCAAGGTGGGTGCTCCCCTACCCTGGGGCCATACTCTGCTCTCAGCAGGACCACACATGTCCCCTGAGGTAGGAGAGGGGCCACGGGGAAGAAGCAGCTCAACCCTCTGTGTCCCTTGCAGACCCTAGATGCCATGGACAGCCTGCTGGAGGTGCTGGCACTCAGCGGCCCTTCCTACAGCCTTGAGGACGTACAGATGATCCTGCAGGTCTGGTATTTGGTGGGAGCAGTTGCCAGGAGCAGCCCCTGTGGTGGGAGGGCAGGGCTGTCTGGAGGGATTGCCCCGTGGCCACAGGGGAATCGGGAGGCAGGATGCCCTTTCCAGGCGTAAGCCTGGCCAGGCACCGAGYAGCGYGYCAGGACACAGAGCGGAGCAGCAGCTTCTCTCCCTCCTCGCAGGTCCTGCTGCCCTTCACGGAGAGCCGGGAAGCAGCGGTGCGGGAGAGGGCCGTGGGCCGCGTGGCCAGGCTCAGYGACCTCCTGGTCAGCTCTGCCTCGCTGCCGGTAAGGAGCCTGTGGTGCCTCAAGCTGCAGCCCCGCGGGCCCCTGTCAGCACGTGGCCGTGTCCTGCAGCTCCAGGCTCCCTCTGGGGAAGCCACSCAAGCTCTGGCTGCCCCGGGATCCCTGTGTGGATGGGGCTCAGGGCTTGGGTTCTGAGAGGCGCCCRCAGGCCGGGTGTCAGCAGTGCCTCCCTCCTGCAGGCCCTCAAATACTTCCCTGGAGGCAGAAGCAGCTGTGGCAGCTTCTTTAAGGAGAGTATGCCAGTCCTGGGGCAGCTGGTGGGACATCTCACCCTGTGCTGCGCCTATGAGGAGAAGGGGAGCAGTGACAGCGCAGCTGCAGCTCTCTGGCATCTCCTTGAATTCATCCTGCAGGAAGCGAGTAAGCAGTGCTGAAGCAATTCCCCCCTCCCGTGCCTTGCTGGGCGTCCTGCTGCCTGTCCTTTCCTGGCATGGCTACTTGCTCTGCCAGGGGAGACTTCTCCCTGATGCCATCAGCAGCATCTGCAGCTCTGCAGCCTTCCTGCTGAGCGCCGTGTGTTTCCCCTCCTGTGCAGGCYGGGAGCTGCCGCAGGATGGCCCGCAGCACCCAGAACTCCTAAAGGACAGGGAAGCCGTGAACACCTTAAAGCTTTCCGGGT
>NW_020454205.1:8315728-8317016 GCF_003342845.1 Nothoprocta perdicaria
GAATGTAAGCGGGCTGTGGGTGCCATGGCCGGGGCTGCAGCCCTTTGGGGGGCTCTTTTTCCCCTGGGTGCAGGTGTGTGAGGCCTCGGCTCCCTGTGAGGCCAGCCCAGAGCGGTGGCAAGGGCTGCCCKTCTCGGTGGAGCTGGGCAAGCGGTCCCAGWCTGGCAGCAGCCTCCCTCTGAGTCGTGTGCCCTGCAGGTGTCCAAGATGGTGCGGGACATCTGGGGAAGCTTCATGTCCATAACAGACGTGTCTGCACACCAGAGCCTGAAGAGGGCTCTTCTGCTGAGCACCACCTTCCCAGACGTGGTGGTCTCATGCCTGCTGTACTGCTCCCCATCGTGCGACAGGTCAGTGCTGGCAYGGGCTGGAGGGCAGAGGCAGGGCTGGCGGCCAGCCCAGGCCCCGGCGCTGCGGCTGCAGCAGCCGCTGACCGAGCGCTCCGGCCTGCAGCGCCGCCGCAGCCATGTGGAAGGTCCTGGTGTCCACGCCCGGAGCTGCGGAGCGGGTGCTGCGGGAGCTGCTCAGCATCCTGGAGGACTGGCCGCTGCAGGAGTCGGAGACCTCGGCTGTCTTTTCCCTGGCCGTGAGTTTGTGGAGGAAGCGTCTCCCTCTCCTAGGGCTGCCCTTGCCCTTCCGCACCCACCTCCAAGCCATGGGCTCCCCCAGGATGCGCAGGCCCAGCACGGGAGGGAGGGCTGAGGCTGACAGGGCCCTGGCCTGCCCTGGCACAGGGCTGCACCAGACCCCCGAGCTGCTGTGCCTGCTTTAGGCCCTCTGCACACGAAGACACGTGGAGCTCACCTGGGCGGCTCCATGTCTGCTTCCATCGCTGCGTGTCCCTGCCTCGCGTGGCCCGTGCCAGCCTGGCCTGGGGGCTCGGGACCTGGTTAGGGTCCAGGCAGGAGCAATGCCCAGCTGGGCTGGCCACAAACAGGGGCTGGCTCAGGGTCTGCAGGCCACACGTGGCCTTTCAAGGGGGTTGTTCCCACTGCCCAGGGAGTCTCCTTGTGGCCACGTTGCACCCAGGCACTGAGCCCCGGCAGCTCCTGTGGCTTTGTCCAGGCCAGGCAGGCAGGGCAGCCCCTCGTGCTCCTGCCCAGGCGCAGGGCAGCGCGTGAGCGTCCCYGCCGAGCTCGCGCGGCCACGAGGGGCGTCTCGGCAGCCAGGGTTCTCTGGGCTGTTTCTCTGCAGGCAAACAGAGCGCTGCAGGAGATCCTGCGCCAGCCYCCCTGCCTGCAGGTGCTGGAGCCGCTCTTCCCCCAGCTCTTCCTGGCGCTGCTCTTCC
>NW_020454205.1:8318902-8334388 GCF_003342845.1 Nothoprocta perdicaria
CTGGGCGCGGAGGGAGGGTCAGAAAGCTTCATCTCCATGGGGCTGCACTGCGTCCCGCGCTGCCTGGGGGYTTGCTGCAGCCAGGGCTGAGGAGGCCTCTCTCCCTGCCTCCAGGAGTCTGAAGACACGCGGGAGCTCTCCATGCACCTCTTCAGCAAGGTGCTGGAGAGAGCAGCGGACCCCAAAAGCGAACAGATGAAGATGCAGGTGCACAGGAGCCTGCTGCCACTGCTCTTCCATCTGAATGACGAGAGCCCAAGTGTGGTTCAGGTAAGGCTGGGTGCTGGGGCGTGCTGGGGAGCTGGGCACCCGTCAGGACGAGGTCCCTGAGGTAGTGGGTGCCACTATCTGTGGCCACTGAGGGGGCAGTGAACCCCAAAGCAGCCTCGGTGCCCTGCTGCTGCCCCTTGCCGTGATGGGCCAGGAGAGGCCGTGAGCCCTGCTGAGAGCAGGGGCACCCAGGCTCTTGTGCCCTGGGCCGCTGTGACATCTGCCCCTTTCTTGCTGTGCAGGCTGCTCAGGAAGCCCTCCTCAGTGCGGCCAAGTTCCTCCATTGGGAGGAGCTGAGGCGCTTGGCCAAGAGCCGGCAGCTATGGAGGATCAGCGAGTGCCTGGTAAGGACTGTGCCCCCAGCGCCCAGCCCCTGCACGGGGCCTTTCCCCAGCACGCGCCGTGCGTGTGGCCGGCGGCTCTGGGTGCTGGGGCAGCCCTCGCGCTGCCCTGCTCCGAGCGCGCGGCCGCGGGGGCCCTTGTGCAGGCGCCTCCCGCTCTGCTGAGCCCTGGCTGCTCCAGCAGCCGCTGGCCCAGCTGGGCCTGGCAGCAGGAGGGCACCCGAGCAGGGCTGGGCGGCAGCCGCCCTCTGCTCCCTGCCGAGCTGCRCGCTGCCCGGCTGGTGTGGGGAGCRGCGCGTGGGCGGGCAGGGCAAGGCCGGGGCGGCTGCTCCTGGGGCAGGCGGTGGGAGCTGGGTGTGCAGGGCGTGCGCCGAGCCCATGGCCTTGTGCTCCCTTGTGCAGCTGGCAGGGAAGAGGGGCAGGAGCAGCGCAGACAAGTACCTGCGCCAGAGCCTGTCCTTCCTGGAGAGCAGCCAGGAGTCCCTGTGCGAGGCGGCCGTGCGGTTTCTTGGTGAGCTCCGGGCCCGGGGGTCCCTCTCTCTTGYGCGACAGCTCGGCCCCAGCCCCGGCTGCCGCGCCRGCAGCAAGAACCAGCCCTGCGGCTGCTGCAGCCCCGCGTGCCTGAGGCCGGGCYGGGTCACCTGGAGGCTCTGTGGCACCCTTGGCCATCTCTGCCCACACCTGTGGGGCTGCTGGGAGCCTTGTTGAGGCCCTGGCAGCAGGGCCCCTGCGGGTCACACTGGGGACGGGCCCTGGGGTGGGCGCTGCGCGAGCGGAGGGGGACGCAGGGCCAGGCCGCTGGGGCGGGAGGGGGACAGGTTTGTGCAGCAGCATTTATGGGATGTGTGTGTGTGTGTGTGCGCGCCTAGGGCTCGTTGGGCGGTGCATGAGGGGCCAGAGCGAGGAGGTGGAGGTCATCTGCGACGGTGAGTGAGGGCAGCGGGCTGCCAGGCAGGGTGGGTGGGGTAGAGTAGGGAGAGATTTCAGGCCCCTCGGGGACAGTCCTGCCAGCTGCTCCCCCGACTGCCTCCTGGCTCTGGGAAGAGCTGGGTGGCACTGGCCATGTCAGGAGGGGATTTCCTGGGRCCTGGTGAGATAGGGAGACTTGACCTCAGCTCTGCTCCTTCCCTCTCAGCCCTGCAAGGCCTACAGCACGAGGACAGCAGCCTGACCATCTCATCCCTGGCCCTTCAAACCACCTTGATATTGAAACCACCAGGGAAGGAGACTCCCTCCTGCAAYGCACAGGCCCGCAACGGCCTGTGCAAGCACCTGAAGGAAGCGTGGGAGAAGTGGCAGTGTCCTCTGCAGGGCAGCAGTGTTTGCTGCTGGCGCTCAGCCCCACGTTGATGCTCTGCGTGCAAGGGTCCTAAAAACAGCAGCCTTGTGTCCTCACCGTGTGTCGTGTCTTTTCTTTGGCGAACGAAGCAGGAGAAATCGCAGCTTGTGAAGGAGTTGGGTTCCCCTGATGAGAGGGGTTGGGCATGTGCTCTCTTGTGGCAGCCTGGGGCCACCACAGCCTCATCCCTGCCCCTTGCAGCATTCAGAGCATTGTCCCTGTTTCCTCTTCCACAAGGGTCAGGGCTGGAGAGAGCTCCTGGAGCAGAGTGCAGGGGTGGCCCCTCTCTGGCACTGGCTTCCCCTGCTGTGTCTCCAGACCAAGCTACGAGGAAGAGTTGATCTGTTTGARGGTAGGAATGCTTTACAGAGGGATCTGGGCAGGCTGCATCTATGGGCTGATGCGAGCTTCAAGACAGCCTGGTGCTGGGTCCTGCGCTCTGGTCAGTGCAACCCCAAGCAGTGCTACAAGCTTGGGGTGGAGCGGCTGGAGAGCTGCGTGGCAGAAAAGGATCTGGAGGTGCTGGTYGACAGCCATGAGCCAGCAGTGTGYCCAGGAGGCCAGGAAGGCCAATGGCATCCAGGCTCATATCAGGAATAGTGCAGCCAGCAGGACTAGGGGAGTGACTATACCCCTGTGCTCAGCGCTGGTGAGGCAGCACCTTGAATACTGTGTTCAGTTTTGGGTCCCTCGCTACAAGACAGACATTGAGGCTCTGGAGCGTGTCCAAAGAAGGGCAATGAAGCTGGTGGAGGGGCTGGAGCACAGACCTTAGGAGGGAGGGAGCTCTGGCAGCGCAAGTCGGACCTGACAGCACTGCTGGACGTGAGGGGAGAGGGGACCCCCAGAGGCCTGCTCAGGAAGGCACTGGCCCAGCCCCGGGGGCAGGATGGGGTTGTGTGAGCAGGGAGGCCCACAATCCCTGCTGGATTCCAGTGAGCAGCTGGAGAGCTGGCTCTGCTTGGTGTGCTGTCTCCAGCTGGTGACAGAAAGACCACGTTGGAGTCAATGAGCTCAATGGGTAAGAAAGGACATGCTGAATATAAACAACCTAGTGCTGTGCAGAGCACAAGATCAGAGCTGTGCTTTAGCAGCCTCCCCAGTTTGGTCTTCCTCTGGGAAAAGGAGTGGGAGTAGCCACAAAACACGTGATGACTGTCCTTGGAAGTGGACATCAAAACCATTACAGTATGGTTGCAGATATTGTGTTTTACAGATACAGTTGCTCTTCCTCTTATTTTTGCAGTGATGACTGTGTCTTCTGTCACTGTGCACTGAGGCAGATACTGAGAGGACTTGGCTGCAGATTAGTGACAGAAAACCAGTAGCTACTGTGGAATCACAGTGCAACTTATAGAGAGTGCAGATTGCCTGGTTCAGTTGAAAGGCATTGTGGTCAGTTATGAACATAACATTAGGTTGGCATGTGTAAAATGCCTGTATTTGTAAATGTATGTGTTAGAACTGCACAGATAAATGAGACTCATAACAAAAGGGAAATGTCATACTTCTATTCCCTGCTATCACTTTTTGAGATTGTGATGATACTGATTCAAGAGAGATTCTTTTTAATCCAAACCTGTGAGCATGACACCCTGCTGCCACCCCTCTCTTTTCTCTCTCGTCCCTGTTTCCTATTTAAGCCAGCAARGTGGATGTTGTTTTCTGTGGAATCTAACTGCACGCGAGCTTCTCCTCTGGTGCCTGCCATGGCGCTTTGGCTGTTACATCTTAACAACCCTCCATCGGACACTCGTCTTCTTTTCAACATCTCGACTGCTGGTGACAGTGCTGCTAATGCAGCATGTCATGGTACAGATGATGAGAAAAGCCTTGCTGGAGCAYGCAGGTATTAAGATTATCTCAGTTTCTCCTATACTGGGAATGCATGTGAGAGAGCCAGATTCTGAGACGGCCAAATATATGTTAACAAGGCAATAAGCAACACAGAGAAGCCACAGAAAATGCTACAAAGCTTTTTTATTTTCTTAACAAACGAGGTATATGTGATAYGTAAAATGCCACCATCACTTTACATGGCACACAGGCTAAATGAGAACATCTGACTTGGTGGAAAAAGGCACTGCTATGAAATGCTGGGCTCTCTGCTTCACCACCAGAAAGACTCRCTTTCTTTAAGGAGATACAATAAGCAGCTGCTAGGAACGAGAGAGCTGATACTGCTCGATGTCYGAGATGTCTTCACAGCTTTTACTGCAGTTGTACGGGAGGAAACCACCTCCTTGTCTGGGAGCTTCTATGAAACGTAAGGTGCACGCTGCAGGTGGATTGTATGTATTCCTAGTCAAACCAACAGGAAAAAGCAAGTACAGGGACCACTAACAGGAGCATACTCTGGTAAAAGTGATCTTAAGGAGAAATATCTGCTTCACATGTCTCCATCAGAGACTGCAACAGGACATGGAGCATCTGCTGGGATTAAAAACATATTTTCATCAGTCATTTTCCTCAGTTTGCCTCCTTGTTAAAAGTAAAAACGTCCATGTGGAAAGAGGATTGGGTTATTTAGGTAAACCAGACACTCACTAATCTGTTGGCCCTGATGGGATGCAACTGCAGGTGTCAGGGAATTGGCAGGCATTATTGCTCAGCGACTCTATCATCTTTGAGGGGTCCTGGAGAACAGGAGAGGTGCTGGAGGACTGGAAGAAAACCAACGTCACCCCCGCTTTCAGAAAGGGCGAGGAGGACGAGCCAGGCACCTATAGACCAGCCAGCTCCACMTCTGCCCCTGGAAAGGTGAKGGAGCAGCTCATSTTGGAGACCATCTCTAGGCACGTCAAGGAAAAGAAGGTGYTCAGGAGKAGTCAGCATGGGTTCACCAAGGGGTAGTCGTGTTTAACCGACCTGCTAGCCTTCTACAGTGGGATGACTGGCTGGCTGGATGAGARCAGTGGTTGTTGTCTACTTTGACTTTAGCAAGGCTCTTGACAACGTCTCCTGTAACATCCTTCTAGGAAAGTTCACTAGGGAAGTGTGGGTTAGATGAATGTACAGTGGAGTAGATCAAGGACTGGCTGGATGGCAGAGCTCAGAGGGCTGTGATCAGAGATGCAGAGTCTAACTGGAGGTCTGTGGTCACTGGTGTCCCCCAGAGATCRGTASTGGGTCCAGGGCTGTTCAACTTATAAGTGCCTTGCAGGAAGAGACAGAGTGCACCCTCAGGAAGTTTGTGGATGATATCAAACTGGGTGGAGTGGCTAAGACCCCAGAAAGCTGTGTTGCCATTCAAAAGGACCTAAGCAGGTTGGAAAGTTGCATGGAGAGCAACCTCATGAGGTTCAACAAAGGCAAGTGCAGGGTCCTGCACCTTGGAAGGAATAACCTCAGGAACCCATACTAGCGGTTGATCTGCTGGAAAGCAGCTGTGTGGAGAGGGATTTGGGAGTTCTGTTTGGCAAGTTAGCCATGAGCGAGCAATGCGCCTTGTGGCCAAGAAGGCCAATGGGATCCTGGCCTGCATCAGGAGGAGGGAGGGGATCCTGCCCYTCTGCTCAGCTCTGGTGAGGCTGCACCTGGAATATTGCGTGCAGTGCTGGGCTCCCCAGGATAAGACAGATGTGGAAGTTCTAGAGAGGATCCCATGTAGAATGATGAAGATGACTARCGGACTTGAGCGTCTATCTTATGAGGAAAGACTAAGTGAGCTGGGCCTGTTTAGCCTGGAGAAGACTGACAGGGGATCTTATCAACATGTACAAATACCTGGGGAGAAGACAAGAGGATGGGGCCAAACTCGTCTCAGTGGTGGCTGAAGGTACTTTGTGTTACAGGACAAGGGGTAACGGGTACAAATTGAAATATAGGATGTCTCATCTCCATATGAGGAAGAACTTTACTGTAAGGGTGACAAAGCACTGGAACAGGCTGCCGAGAGAGGTTATGGAGGCTCCTTCTCTGGATATCTTCAAAACCCACCTGGATGCAACCCTGTGCAATGTGCTCTAGGTGTCCCTGCTCGAGCAGGGGGCTTGGACTAGATGATCTCTAGAGGTCCCTTCCAACCTCAACCATTCTGTGAAAACTGATTTAATAGGYTGATCAATTTAACTGACACAGAAGGTGGAAAGGCCTTTGGCATCAGTCTAACTGAAGAGATTCTTGAGAGGAAGATGGGAAATAGCTTCTTATGTTAAGATAAAACACAAGAGGAAACATAAACTTTTTTTTTCACCACCACCCTACAAAACCAATCTCTGTCTCTCAGCAAGGACTGTCTATTATTTTGAGACTAATTGAGACTGAGACTATTATTAGAAGAACTCAGTGCTCATATAGAAATATCACCTCCTCTTTTCATTATTGAACATGATTGAATAGGACAGTTTGAACATTCACACATTACCACCTAAAAATGGAACTCCAAGGAACTCCAGAGTTTACACACAATCTGCAGCTTATATCGTGCAAGGTCCAAAACAAACGATGTTCTTCTGTGAACAGAGAGGCAAATGCCAATGAAAAAACACCAGGTAAAGACAGAAATGTTTTACAGACTACAGTTGTGTTATAAAAGATTTTTCCTCTTTTCCACAGCTTTACAGGAAAAGCTTGATTTACTTCATTCGTTTCTCAGAAGGACAATTTTGGCTTTTCAGTTCTCAGTTGTAGTGCCCAGTGTTGTCCTCTAATCCTGTTTATGCTGACAAGTGAATCCTAGGGTGGCTTCATTTTCTTTGGTTCCATCAGTACCTGGCTAAGAAGACGAATATTGCTTGTGCTTCAAAACCCAAATGTCAGAAAAACACTGAGAAAAAGGGAGAGCTGTAGTTTCATCAAAAGGATATATTTCCCTGTAGTCCTTCTTTATTTTTTGCACTCACCAGTACTGAAGTCCTTGGATTTCTTTGCATATTAGTATACAATTTTCCAGTGAGTTGGCTGCTCACAGTTTTTTTCTTTCTCACCACAAAATCGGTTGTAAGTTGTTTTTGGATCAAAGCCCAAGATCTCCCTTTCCTCATGGATCCGAAAGGAAAATGTTGAAACAGAGGTGCCTATAAAATACCTGTGAAGAGAGCAGAAGTGGTTGGTGAAGAGGGCTAATTTTTTGGAGTACGAGTAACTGATCTCAGTCCAATGAATTTTAATGAATGAACTGTAATCAACTCTATCTAGGTCAAAGGCAATATTCAGGTTCGTGACTGTAAAATCTGGCTCCACCCAGAAAAGCCAAACTGGTTACCTTGCATGAGCACAGATCCACTGGTCAATCACAGCCAGCCCTCCATCTTTGTAGAGTTCCAGCTCTTCCCAAGTGGGTTCAAACCTCACCATCTCAGGCAGCAGTTTCTTGAGCAATTCAACCTCTGTATAAAGGAAAGATACAAAATATCTAGCTCAATTTTATGCTAGAAAAAAATGATCTACTGCTGTCAGAAAATATACGTGCTTGAAATAACCCCTGGGTGAACTGTTACAAACAGGGAAACCAAAAATCTACCTACGAATTACAAAATCACAGAAGAGGTGAGAGATGAATTATAGAAATTTTTGCCAAATGTCAGATTATTTTAGGCAGGGGCAGGAGTCAGGGATACAGAGACAAATTGCCAAGGAAGTAATTCTGGCAGGACGGTGAAACCTGCAAATGGTAGGAGTGCCAAAACCACCAGTTTTGCTGTCTAAATCCTACAGGATAATGTATCAAAGTAGCCTTGAATTACAGCAAAGTTGGATTAGTTATTACATAGTGCAACCCTGCAGAATTATTCTTGCAGATATTATACCTGTAGGGTATAATATATAATGCATTGAAACATAATCCCTACATACTACCAGAAGGGGATGGAACAAGTTTAAGAAGGGAACCCCATAGTTGGGGGTTTCCAAAGTCCTTGTCTAGACACAACTGGGGCTGTTTGGAGCTGGTGTTGGGACTAGTCATGCTTTAGAACAAGAAGTAGAAAAAGAGACTTCCTAGGTCACCTCTCACTGGCTCATTAGTGAGTCTGCAAAATGTAAAGGGAAAAGGTGGGATGTAAGAAGGAGGAGAGGCAGAAGCACGACGTTACTTATTCAGTTTCCAATTTTCCACCAGAGAGACTGTCAAACTAACTGCTTGTGGGAAATACAACATTCATGCCTGGGTATCACCTGGCCAGGTGGAAGGGAAAAGACTGCCCATTCTACTCAATTCCTTTTTCTGGTGTGCAGGCACATGAATTTCCAGTTATCAGTCCTAAACTGATAGTTCTCTGCCTACCCTCCTCAACAGCATCAGTGGCCAGGAAAACTTTTTCAAGTTTATGTGTGTCCAAGAGGCTGCGGATTTTCTTCACTGCTCCTTGCAGGGTAGGCACGTCTTCTCTGTGACCCCAGATGAAGTCTCTCCTTCTCAGATGAACTCCTAGGTATGGACCACCTAGAGCTGTGCCTATCTTAACCTAAGGAGAAAGATAAATACACTTTAAAATGTGCACGTGCACCATGATCTGAGCTAGATTCATAGGTAACTTCTATCAGCCCCCGTACAGCTCAGAGCAAACAAAACAGAAAAAAAAAAGGTATTACGTTTGTTATGGAGAACAGACTGTCACAATTTTACCTTCATCTGTGTCCAGTCCTCATTGTAATGAGTCCTGTCTGCCCCATCTGTGGATTGAAGGTATTTGCTTCTGAACTCATCTCCCACTACACGGAGGTGTTTGGCAAACACCATACTCCGACGGGTCTGTTGGAATAAGAGCAGTTGCCAAGTCAGGAAGATGGCTAAAAAGGAATAAACAGAGGTAATTTCACATACACAGAACTTCTGGGAGGCAGTTACTTCCAATACACCCAGTGCAGCATTCAAAYAACAGTTCCTAACGTTGTGTCTTAGCTGTATATGTTTAATCTTAATCATAACATCATTTATATCCAATATATTCAGCTGATTCTGCAATGCATAGGTATACAGAGTGGATTGCAGGCATCTGTTAAATGCTGGGCAAAGACTTAACTTGTAAAGCACCTGTAAGAAAAAATGCTAAAAAAGTCACGTCTGTAACCACTGTCACTTCAATTTGATAGGATAGTGACCAAAAAAAAAAAAAAAAAGAAGCTCTAATTCTTAATTTTATCTCTGTTACCTCTGTTGGGTGATAAGCATCAAAGAAAGTGCATTGAAAACGGTTTTCCTCAAGTGAGGAGCCAAGAGGTTTGTATGTCTTTTTCCATGTACTATTGAGCTTTGTATGAGATGTTCCAGAGTGCTCAGCATTACGCTGAAAGTGGTGGGAATTTTGCCATCAGAGCCAAAGGGGAGAGAATTAAGGTGACACTGAACACTCTGGGAACTCTTTTGAAACACCTACCCCTGGGGCAAACTCGAGATGAAACTGCACAAATGGGGTTCCCTTTGACTGCCTATGCGCTGCATAGGGGAGGTCCTTCCACACACACCTCTTTGCAGGACTGAGCCTCTGGGGACAAGACACCAAAACAAATTCCTGAGTTACATGAATCCRTGGCAACCTGAAGACAATCTTTGGAGTGTGCCACTGAAATACAAGACACGAGGTACTTTCAAGGTTACTAATTGGGAGGAAAAAAAAAAGTCAAACTGAAGCACATATTAGTTACCGAATTTTTATCAACACCAAGAAGAAAATCTGGAGAAGCTAACTGGAAAATACTCACATTCCAATAATCTCTCCCTCCGTAGTGGTCATGAAGAAGGTTTTCAGCTCTGTCTAACATCACTGACCTATTAAAAATTTTGAAACTGAGTGCACTTCCCTTAGGAACACAATTTACATTACTATGTTTCTTTATACAGCAGGCAGGATAAAGCACAGACTATGACCTCTTTGCAAAAGGGACACAGGGAATGAAGGATTTGCAGCCAATCTATCCTGCACACATCAAACCATGACCCGCAGCCCGYTGGAGAGAGAAGGGAACTATGCCATTGTGTAATGCTGCTCTCTTCCTCAACAATCGCTACGTTTACCTGTATGAAAACTAAACACAGGCAAGAAATGACAATCCCTCCCATAGTCCTCACRGTAATTGCTATTGGAGATATTATACGACTGCCAAAGCAGGGAGAAAGTGATCCAAAGGGGTGGATAGAGAAGTGACCGGTGAGATAATGCTTATGCTGAGGCCACCTGAGAGCCTTTTAAAAATAATAGAGCAAAGAATTAATGCTTAAAAAAAAAAAAAAAAAGCGTGTTAGCAGCTACGGACAAATTCTATAGCGACTTTTTCATTCATTTTTTTTTCTCTATGTTTTTCAAACAATACACATTTTGTACAGGATTATTTACTTGAAGTATAACTGCACTGTCAAAGTTATGAGAAACATAGGAGACTAAAATACTAAAATTTTAGACACTGACAAAGACWGCTGGATGAACCGCTTGGGTAGGGGGCAGCTCTCGACATACKCTGAAGTAGCACTGGGACCAGCACTAAAATCTTATAGCTGAAGAGCTAACCTGGGATAGCAGCCACAGCATAGCTACCTGCAACATCTTACTGGGTCAACAAGGGCTAAAGAAAACCCAGCACGGCTGCACTCAGCTTCAAAAAGGGAAACTGCACAAAAACAAGGAGGCGCTGCACCAACAAAGAGAACAAACTCATAAACTCTACGAAATTAAATGGAAAATATATTAAGGCAGACCGAAAAAAGAATTTGAGAAGCTATGGAAAGACCTAGGAAAGGTTTGGTTTCCTTCGTGCCCAATAGGATGCACTGTAGCATCCTACTAGATAGCTGCTATTAGACCAGATAGCTGCTACTCTCCTGAAGACCTTCACCTCATTTCTAGAAAAACTGTACGTCATATTTTTGCATATGCTTGCTCTCATGGCAAATCCATACTTTTGTTTATAGGGTTTGTCTTCTTCCTATGGATTTATTCCCTTTATGTATTTATAGATGGCAAAAACCTCCTCCTGTCCCTCCACCTCACACCCTAGTAGCTTTTGCTTTGCTAATATACCTTTGGGTGTTAAAAGGTCACAGCTGGCTGCACGTATTCTGCTACTGGGAAAATGTCATCGTGCTCCATCTCTCTCATATGACAGCTGTTCATTCCTCTGATCATCCTAATGGCATCTCTGCACCTCAGAGCAGAAAGCTGAAACATGTTGTTTGTTTTCTGTAAACCCACCTCATACCAGTGAGGATGAAAGTAAAAGACCAGGCATTGCCTCTCAGGATGAGATGTGCACCTGAGAAACACCAGCTCTGCTCTGTTCATTCCCTCTTGCCACAGGATGAAAGGGTGAAGGAAAGAAAGGTAAGCACAAGGTGGCAAGTATATTTAGACGCCTGAGTGAGAACAAAAAGGCTATTTCATCTCTTATCAGTATTGCAGCATTTAACATAATTTGCAGTTAGGTCCTCTTTAGAGGATAGATTCCTTCTACAGTGATTTTAAAGGACCATAATAGCCCAACGGTGAAATACCACAAATGTGGCATAAGGCACATGAGCTTTCCCTGCTCTTCCACACTGGCAGTGGGTTTGTGGGCATGCAATACAATACATAGCAACAAAAAGTAACTTACTGGGCTGAAGTGTTCTTCAAAAGGATGGGAGCCACAATAGAGGCAGATCCTTGGACAGACAGACAGGAGACGTTCAGGCCCCGTGTTTCCTCATAACCCCAGAACCATCCCCTGAAAGACAACAACAAAAAAGCATCGGTTCACATATCTGTATTTGAAATTAATATGTTTATACATAAATAAATTGAATAAGCAGTATGGCCTGGAAAGAAGATGCATAACTTAAACACTTCAGTGTCTTTATATAGATTTTATATGAAATAATTATTTACTAGATCTTACTAAACGTGTAGCTGATAAGAATTTGATCTTTCAGTATCAGTATAATATTTTGTTATTGGCAGGTCTGGCAGGTTATTGGCAGGCGTTATTGGTCTTTGTTAAAAAAAACAAAGAAAATCATTTTCAAGCCTCCAGAGAGCCACTATGACACACTACAATAAACACACAATCTGTCAGAGAAAGCCAATTTCTCACTGAATATAACAAAGGAGAAGGCTAAAAAGACTACAAGATATTACCTGTAGTATTCATGCTTGTCTTTGGAATACATAAGCTGATCAATGCAGGGCCTTTCATCGATTTTCTCCTCCCACGTTCCTTCCTTCCACCCTTCTGCGTAGCCTTGCAGGACATACACTTGCTCAATGAAGGGCCCACCTGACTCTGAGCAGGAAGCAAAGCAGAGCATTTGTAAGCACAGAAAGCCACAAGATAAAGGTACAAAACAGAATTACCTATAGTTAAAAATATATTGTCAATTCTAATATTACTAGTTTCTTCCCTTATTTTAACAATTAAAAAAAAAAAAAGGATGTGTAATGTGAGGCACACAAGCAAAACTTAATCAGGTTAGTGCATAAGAATGAGGTACAACTTCCTCACATGTGGAGTTTAATCTAATCAAAGATTATTAAAAAAAAGGCAGGGGCGAGTACCTATTCTGAAACTTTTATGATTTGCTAGACCATCAATAGACTGTAAATAACTCAACTGGATGAAGTCCTGAGCTTCAATCTCCAGTCTTTGAAGTTAGTCTTGCTCTGAGCAAGAGGGCAGTTGAGATAACCCTCCTGAAGCTCTATATTGCTGTAACATGGACAGCAGGCAAATAACTGGGTTCAGAAAGAAGTGGTCTATGGCAATTTTAGAAGAGGACAGCCAAGACAAAATACTGCAGCACTGTGTTCATCAGAATTAAAGAATCTATTTCTCTTCCTTCTTTCAATTACTCATCTCCCACTGGAAGATAACAGCAGGGTTGTTTCCAAACAAATAAAGCCAACTGGAAATACTTCAAACATTTAGTCTTTCATAGAATGCATTAGCTCCTTTACCTGCAATGTACTGCTCATACTCAATGACGGGGATGTTTTTATTGAGGCTTGTGAGATCAAAAAAGGTGGACCAAGGGATTCGGACCTGCAGAATGTCAGGACTCTGCCAGTGGTACAGGCGTCCCCAGGGAGGCAGCACTAACACCCAGTTTTCGCTTCTCAGCAAGGTCTTCAGCAGTGAGGCAACGCGAATATAGACGTCTCGACGAAGGTTGAAGCCTTCGGGAGGGTTTACGTCGTACAAGAGGTAACTAGAAAGAAGAGAGCAATGTTGGGGAGGTTACAAACTGTTTACGCAGAGGATTTTTCTCCAAAATGATGTGGTTCAACCGTAGGGGTATGGAGCTGTTCTCAAGCTCGGCTGTCGTGAGGACATCACCACCTGGCCCCACGTAAGGGTCTCCTGGCACCTCGCTGTGGGCGCTCGTGGAGGCAGCTCGTATGGCTGGTCTGGCCTGCAGCGGGGTGCACTGCGGCAGGGGTCACCGCACACACCAGGATGAGCACTCCCTCACCAACGCGCAAGGGAGGTGCAGGGCACGAGCACCACCTGCTCCGTGCAGGATGCACAGGACTGCTCCCGCTGTTGGGAGGGCCTCAGGGAGGATCTATCATGAGGGACTGGCCCAGAAACAGAGGGTGAAGGAGGCCCTGGAAGCCCCCAATCCCCAGGGACCCAAGAAAAGGGACCCACGGACACCTTCAGGGCACCCTGGCCGTCCCTCCTGGTGTCTGCTCCAATGCAGGGGACAGGGCATGAGGGAAGACCCCGCCAGGGCCGAGGAGGCGAGAGCCCGCGTGGCCCGGCCCCGCCGCTCACCGTGTGCGCGGGGCGGCCGCCGCAGCGGGCGGCAGCGCGGCGGCACCATGGCCCGCGTGGAAGGCGGCAGCCGGCGGCGCCGGCCGTTGGGCGTCCGTTGTTGGCAGGAGCGGCGCCAGGGCCGCCAGGCCCAGCAGCAGCAGGATGTGGCGGCCGGGCGCCGCCATGGCAGCGCGGCGCCACGTCCGGGGCGGCGCCAGCCCGGCGCCGGCAGCGAGAGGCGGCTGTGGAGAGGAGCGGAGCGGCAATGCCGCGGGCCCCGACGATGGTGGCGGCCAGCCCGGTCCTCCCCGCGCCGCCGGCTCCCTCAGAACAGGTCCGCGGTCAGGGGTCGGAAGTCGGTGCCGGTGGCTCGGCTCAGCTGCTCCAGGATCTCCTTCTCCTTCTGGTACATCTGCAGGAAGGAGCGGGCAGAGAGGAGCGCTGCTGAGTCGTGGGCTCACGAGTGCTATGGCCCCCTCCAAGGCCAAGGGCCTTGTGGAAAACCCCATTTTGGGCATCAGCCCCCACCATGCAGATGCTCAAGAAACACTCCCCTCTATCACTGTACCCAGCTTGCAGAAGAAACACCCCTAAAATTAGTCATTTTGCAGGGCTGTTTCCAAACTGAACTGTGTTTCAGTCACACGTTCTCCCAGCCTATTTAAAAACCACACAGGAGAGGCCACATATTGCTCTGCTGTGAGGAAACTGGACACAAGACTGGGGCTTGCTCTTAGCTGAGAGCAATTTTCCTAACCAGACTATTCAGTTAATCTGGGTTCCACAATTACACTCCATTTAAAAGGGTTTTTCTGAGCTGCTCTGAAGGAAAAGCATCCAATCTTGCACCAGAAGCGTGTGTTTAAAGTGCCTGTAAAAACGTTGTGCACCTCTAAAAAGCCATTCTTTCTGGAAATGTTTTGTCTTGGCAGCTTTGCACGGGTCTTTTGCCAGTTCCTGCACCACAGTTGCACCTCCAGGCTCAGCTAAAAGCTSGTGCATGCAGCTCAGTGTCTGGACTGTGCAGAAACTCACATGCACAAAACAATACATCTCTCAAGCACCATTAGCAACAAAATTGAGATTCTGTCATTTTGCTTGCAGGGACTTGATATTTGCATGACAATTAATACAAATTAAATTGACTTAAAGCTCTGCGGAGCCTTCCAAGGGGTTGCAGAGGGTTATCCCGCCATGGGAGAGAGCAGGTGGGGAATCCTCCCGCTTGGCCAGGGCGCATTATCTGACAGGGCTGCTGCCGCCAACCGTCCCGGCTTGAGGCCGCCTCCGTACCTGCTGCCACTCCTCTCTCGTGCTGTGCCGGTAGCCAAGCAAATGACACAGCCCATGGGCCGCAGTCGCCTGTCCGGGGGAACAACCAAAATAAATAAATAAATAAATAAAATTGCGCAAACGGTACTTGGTTGGTTGTATTTTTTTGCACAAAGAGGCTGTTCCTGCAGGCGGCCCCGGCCCCGCGCTCACCACGAGCGCGCCGTGGAAGTCCTCGCCGGCGGCGCGGCACTGCTCGCCGATGTACTCCACGCCCAGGAAGATGTCGCCCAGGTTGTACTCGTCGCGACGGCGCGGCCGCGGCAGCTCGCCCGCCGCCACCTCGTGGAAAGGGAAGGAGAGCACGTCGGTGGGCTCGTCGCGCCGCCGGTAGGCCGCGTTCAGCCGCCGCATGGTGCTGTTGGCGGCGCAGACGAGCGCCACGTCGAAGCGCGCGGCGCCCAGGGCGGCAAGCAGGGCGCCCACAGCGCGGCGGAGCGGCACGCGGCGGAGCGGCACGGCGCGCTGCGCGTTGCGGATCAGCACGCTCATGGCGCCGCGCCACCGCCGCCACCGCACCGGCACCGGCGCCGCCAC
>NW_020454205.1:8335683-8358764 GCF_003342845.1 Nothoprocta perdicaria
TCGGCGGGCCCCCGCCCGGCGAGCTCACGGCCATCCAGTGCAAGAACGTGCCCGACAGCCTCAACGAGCGCGCCGTGCTGGAGGAGCACTTCGGGCGGTTCGTCAAGGTGCGCCGCATCATGACGCGGCGCAACAAGAAGATGGCCATCGTCCACTTCTTCGACCACGTGAGTGTCGCCCGGCCCCAAGAAATGGGTCTAAATCCACACACTTGGGGTGTCTGGTTTCGCCGTGTCTGCTGTCTCTTGGGGCTTTCGTTGTCGCAAGAGCGACACCCATGTCTGACAACGCTTACCTGAACGTCAGCGCAGATGAGCGCAACTTAAATTATAGGCAAGATTAGAGATGTATTGGGCAGGTAGGGCTGTATTTTAACCATCACAGCTGCCCACAACATCACCGAACTTTAGCTGTGCTTTTGCCACCGTCTTGAGTACCGAGCAGATCTTTCCAGTTACCTCCAGAGACCGGTCAGGACCACTGGCAAGTGATACCCAGACTTAATGTTAGGTCTTGCTCAAAATCTCTGCAGCCTCCCAAAGTCTAGGTGCTTTAGTGCAGTTTTGCAGGACCACCTGCTCTTTGCAAGTACTGTCCTCAGGTCAGCACCGAGGTGTGCTGAGAAGTGAGTTCTTCGCCTGTTTTCTGATTAAATATATGCCTTTGGTCACCCTCCGTTGTGTAAGCGTGATGGAGGTGTTGCAGAAGGAGCAGTTTTGGTGGAAGCCYGCCCAACCTGCAGACTGTGTGTAGGTTTTAAGGAAGAGCTTGGAAAGGCAGGGCCCAGGACTTTCCAGAAATTGGTACTTTTTCCCTAGCAAAGACCATGTTATACAAGGTTGGGGTACTCATAGTTTTCATACCGTGCTCTGTTTTCTTACAGGACTCTGCTCTTCTTGCCAGAAAGAAGGCAAAAGAGTTGCACAAGGACATTGTAACATTTTGGCAAAAGAAGAAGACCAGTAAGTCTAGGTTATCAACTGTGTTTGAGGAATCCACTGTTTCTGCTCTTGAATTCCTGTGGAGTAAAACACTTAGTTTAGCATGAGCCAAAATGCTGTTTCTGGACGCTTTAAAACCATTTCAAAGAGTTGAAGACTCTTGAAAGGACAGCCTAGATTTAAAAGGTGCTTAGGAACCRTTCCTGTAAGCCCACAGGAAGAATGTTACCATGATGATACCATGCTGCTTCTAGAAGCAGGTTGATAGGAAAATCTGTTTCCATATGTCCAGCTACTTGCTTCARAATAAGGGCTGGGGTGTAGGCTTCCATCTTTTAGGAAAGCTTCCTGAGAATTGAATTACTGACTATTCCGGAGTGAGTTTCCTCAGCTGTGGAAGTTGCTGGTCTGTATATAAGCAGTTATGTATCATTTGAACCAAGGGGAGAGCAACATGCCTGTCTGTCTTGGAGAAAATCCAGCATAGAAATGTGAAATCTGGGTTCCAGTCCTTGCTTTAAGTTAGTGTGAGATGTGAATGCAGGCTGCTCATGCCCAAAGCAATACTTCATCTATAAAGTGCTGCCTTTTGTTTTGTGAGTGCTGCTTGCATATTTCTGGAGATTTTTAGCCTGRGGATACATTTCAGGTGTTGGTAAATGCATGGTTAGCTGCAGCTCTGCCCAGTCAGAGATTTGCCTTCATTGAAAATGAATAGCTGCAGAATTGTCTTCCTGAGGACAAACAGCTTGAAGCAGCACCTACACAGGTGTCTTTTTCTGATTATACTCTGCTTTTAAACTCTATGAAAACATGAATGTCAGTATTTTAAAAMAGGCACACTTGAAGACTTAAGTCTTCAAATCAACCTCAAGTCAAYTTCTAGTGGAAGTTGTCTTATAAGCTTTATATAAATAAACAAAATTGTAACTTGTAGATTTATTTGATAATATTTTAAAAAACCTGCTCCTTCCATTCCCTCACCCTCAGTGGGAAAAATAGAGAGTTGTTGGTTGAAAAACTTGGTGTATAATATGCCTTTGTTCTACATATCACTTCAGGTCCTGCAAAAAGAGAATACTCATCCAAGGAGAAGAAAGGAGGGGACGAGGAAGGAAGGCAAAGCAGTGAAGAGCAAAGCTACCAGCATTCCCCTCTTCGGAAGCCGTTAATAAGGTCATCTGCCAGCAGTGTCCTACCTGGCAAAAGGTGCGTGTGCTCCTCAAGGAATCCAGATACTTTTTTCCCTAACTAGATAGATATTTTTTTCCCCTAACTGTTCATGAAAATACTTCTAGGTTTGCTTATTTTGTTTATTTTGCGTATTGTGTGCATGTTTTTTGTAACAACACCTGCAATAGTGAAACCTGAGGAAACAGAGTAGAACAGTGCATTGTCAAGACCCAGCACTGCTAGGACTATTTGTAGTATTGATTACATCTGTTCCTTGTGGACAAATAGGGTTCTGTGGARTTTGAATCTCCTTCTGAGAGTAGCTGGCGAGCTTGTCATCTCCCATTTCACGCAACTGGCCTGTGTATGTGAGTCCTGCTGTTCCATGTGGCTGGCTTGGCTTTWTTTGGTGGTGGTGATCCTCAGTGGAGTGTGTAGCTCGGCCCTAGGACCCTGCACCTGTGGTGTGGAGTCAGACTAACAATTTTCCTTGAAAGTGGATGTTGGCAGATGCTCAGGGTAGGTGTATAATAAAATACAAATGCAGACTGTTTCCTTCTTGCAAATGTACTTCTGTCTGCCAGAGATTCAGAGACATCTTAGACTGGAATGGTGCTTATGCCCTCCTGCTGTTACCAGTGAATCTTTACACTGTCTCTCTCCTACTTTTGAGTTAGCTTGTACCACTGTGGTGTGCTGTAGCACTGTTTTTCCTGCTACACTTAAAAGCTCTGCAGAGAAAGCACTCTTCAATCGATTTTAAACTGGCAGATTTAATTGCTTAGCTTCTAGTTTTGCTGCTGAAGTGTGAGTGGGCTTCACAGTAGAATTAACTCTGATATTCATGATCCCTATGTGGTTGCCCTGTCCAGTTTCCCCCACCCTCTRAACTCTGAATTTTGTGATATCATCATATATTGGTTGGAGTTTTCCTTGTGAATTTATCTTGATCTTCTGTCAAGTAATAGGTAGCAATGCTGTGAACATGAATTGCTGGAATAATTTGTGCTTGGCCTGTCTTTCAAAATACCAAGTTTGCCATGTAGATGGAATCCTTTTGATATTCATTGTCATATAACTGTAAAATGAGAAGTAACGACTTTTTTCTTAAAATTGAGGAAAAGAGTGTGTGGAGGGGACCCAAACCTTTAGCTCACTTCAGCTTTGGTGAACTCAGTGTCTTGTCCTGTGAATGAAATACTATTAACAGATATTCATGTACTAAACGAGTGCCTTTAAAGCCAGGGCTGTAGTASGGGATTATTGATGAAAATCTCTTGTTTTCAGTTCTCCAGCCAAGAAGTCTAGTCTGCGTAAGGCGCTACAGTTTGAAACAGACTATGATTCTAGTTGTGAAGGACAGAGCTCAGAAAGCTTGGGAGCTTCCTTATCATCKCTCAGTAACCTGGTGGGATTAGTGGCTGAGACATCAGAGGAAAGATACCGCCTTCTGGACCAAAGGGATAAAATCATGCGACAAGGTAGTGTTTCTAAGTGCACAAGTTAATATGAGTGTAACAACAGCTTCTCTGCTGGGAAGAAAGTGTTTCGTGCAATCAAATGTGTGCACTGTTACATGTGCCTGACCTGCAGTTACAGGGTCTTGGTTTCCTTGACTCTAGGAATGCCACATAGGTAGTCCCACAGTTCTGGGTTGTAAGCCCTTTCCTTTTTGTTGTCACCTCTTCAAAGCTGACCCTGAATCCTGTTAAGATGCCTTTTTAAATATCAGCTGATTGTCTGTCACTTGACATAGAATTATGAAATAATGACCAGGTATTTTTAGAGATTTTAACCTCTCTAAGTGGTGTTACTGCTGTGGAGGGATACATCAGGAAAAACCTTTTCCAGGGCATGGTGTGCGAGGAGTACTCCATCCGTGAGGGTTTGCAGCCTTGATTAGGTATAGCCATGGCTGCTCTCATGTGGTGTTGGGGACTAACCTGCTCCAAGGAGAGGGCTGGGTGGGAGTCTCTAGTGATGCCTTCCCATCATCTCCTRTGTTAGTCATTGCCCTGCCAGAATACTAATCTTCTATCCATTGAGGCATATACATTCTATACATTGAGGCTTCAGGTGAGGCATGTTGTATGGTTAAAGCTGAGCTGGCGCATTAGAATTTTAACTGGTAATGAAAGCAAAAATAAGCAATGCTTGGTGTTATAATGTTTGTTCATTTGTAACGTTTCTGCTTAGCCCGAGTGAAGAGGACAGATTTAGGCAAAGCGAAAACAGTTGTGGGCACTTGCCCAGACATGTGCCCTGAGAAGGAGCGCTACATGAGGGAGACAAGAAATCAGCTCAGTATCTTTGAAGTGCTTCTAGGATCTGACAAGGTATGAGCCTTCTGTACGCAGGTTTTGTTGCTCCTAATGTGTCTGCTCACTCRTTGCTTATATAAAGCTGTCAGTGTTGCTTAGCTGATTATAGGGTAAATTCTGAGATCCTTATAGAGCAAATTCTGTAGAGCATTTCGGTAATCATTGTCTTTCAGGTAGACGTTATAAAACAAGAATGCCAGTGAACTGCTGTCTCGCTTTTTAGCTGTGTAAGCCTGACTGGAACTGTAGTTGGGGGCAGTAGTATACAAATACTGGTGATTTGGCTGTCACAAATTCATCAGTACACAATTCTGCTATGAAAGAAAATAAAACATTGTCTATTATAGCATAATTGACTAGKGTGAACAGTAGAGAATCTCTTTTTAGCAATCTGTTCCATACTAATGTAAAGGCATGGATATGACAAAACCCTTTATATTCCTGAGAGCATTTTTAATGGTCTTTTTTTCTGCCTCTTACAGGTAGATCATGCAGCAGCCATCAAGGAATACAGCAGGTCTTCAGCAGATCAGGAGGAGCCTTTGCCCCATGAATTGAGACCCCCTGAGGTGTTAAGCATGACTATGGACTATTTAGTGACAAACRTTATGGACCAGGGAGAAGGGAACTATCGGGAATGGTATGACTTTGTCTGGAACAGAACCCGTGGCATAAGGAAGGTGAGTACTGGTGGATGTGGAGATATTTGGTAACAGAATGCAAGTTCCCATGTGATGCTGTGAAATGAAGCAAAATGTAGTAATTTGAGCATTCAAGTTGAAGCCTGACTCAGTCAAAATAAGAATTTTCTGAAGGTGTTGCCAGATGAGTCTGCTCTTCAGCCTCCTAATCTAATACATATAATGCTTTGTCTATCCTTATAATTAGGATATAACACAGCAACATCTCTGCAGCCCCCTGACAGTGTCTCTAATTGAGAAGTGCACTCGTTTTCACATCCACTGCGCTCATCATTTGTGTGAAGAGCCCATGTCCTCCTTCGACGCCAAAATTAACAATGAGAACATGACTAAATGCCTGCAGAGCTTGAAGGAAATGTATCAGGACCTGGCTAACAAGGGCATTTATTGCAAGAGTGAAGCAGAGTTCAGAGGTTATAATGTTCTGCTGAATCTGAATAAGGGGGATATTCTCAGGTGAGAAGAATGAGTATTTCTTTTCTTTTGCCTCTGGAAAGTAACGAGATTACAGTTTGTCTGCAGTTAATTCTAATAGAAGCAAAGGCTTTAGTTGAAAGTTGCAAAATTATTTACAAAAGCAAAGAAATGCAATACGGTAACAATGCTTACTCTTTTTAATAGTGCATTTCTTGACATCCCTGACACAGGATAGGAGTTCACAAAAAAAAAGGAAGGGGAAGCTTAAGCTAGCTTTAAGGTGTTATAACATTTTCTCCCAATACCACATTTTAATCACTTTCTCCTTTAAAAAGTGGAACACGGAATAAACTTCAAACTGCAGCTGTGTTTTTATGGTGTTAGGGGATGAAGGAAGAGTTTAACCTAAGCTTTTGTATTAAAATGGGAACATTAAATTGGAAAACTATTTTGATTTGCTTTCGGCTTAAGAATAAACTTGAATRTACCTAAATGTTAGCAGCGTGGTCATAATGCTGACTGTGTTGGAAGCTATTTGAGTTGATTTTGACAACCTTGATTAGTTTTGGTCATATAATTTGAAAGTTGAAAGTCCCACTTAAAAGTTCTCTTTTTAGTTCCGTTTTTTTGATCGGTGGCTCTCCATTTTTTGTTGTTATTGAAGCAAAAAGTTTCTGGTTTTGTCTCCACAGAGAAGTGCAGCAGTTTCATCCTGAGGTTAGAAACTCCCCTGAAGTTAGATTTGCAGTTCAAGCTTTTGCTGCCTTAAACAGCAACAACTTTGTGAGGTTCTTCAAGTTAGTTCAAGCAGCTTCCTATCTGAATGCCTGTATCTTGCACTGTTATTTCACCCAGGTGAGAAAAAGGCAGGTGGATATGTTCTAATGGGTTAACTTGTAAAACAGTCTGGGGCTTTTCAGAGGAAATCTTTAGAAAGCAGAAAAGTCAATAGATAATTATTTTGAGAAATTAATTTGAGAAACCACTGTGTACTTAACTCTCCAGTTGCATTTAAAGTATTCAGAGAACTCTTACCACTTTTTGAAGTGAATTATCAATTTGAACTACTATAAATCCTTGCAAGCCTTTACTCCCATCCAAAAGGATATGCTCAAAATAAACAGCATGAAAAAGAAGTGGAAATTAGAAAGTAAATAGCTAAAAAAAAGTAAAGAAATTTTAAAATGAAACTGTTTGCATGGAGAGTTCAAGTGTGGTGTTTTTATTTACAAAATACTGATTTTTTTTCCTATGGCTRTAACTTTATAGTTATTTGGGGTTTGAAGAACTTAGCAGTCACCTGGCTTTCTTTTATCTTTTCCCAGATTCGTACAGATGCTCTTAAATCTCTCAATATTGCTTACACTGTAAGCACCCAAAGATCTACTGTGTTTCCCTTGGATCACCTGATCCGCATGCTCCTGTTCAAAGACTGTGAGGAAGCATCTGACTTCATAAGTTATTATGGCCTGAATATTTCTGATGGGTAAGTGGTAAAGAAGTTGTGTCTGAAGACGTCCAGTGGGGTTAAACTAACGTTAGGCTGAGTGTTAACATGGACAGGCCCTCGTTGGACTTGGCAGTCAAGAAAGATGAGAGGTAAAGTTCAGAGACTGAACTCAAACAAGCAAGTTGAGCATAATCTCTGCTGGACTCCAGGAATTTTTTCCGAGAAAGTCATTGTGGATAGTGCAGGTAGAAGTCTTTTCTTGTGGTTCGTTCAGTTACAGTGAACTATAGTTCTGTAGGAAATCAGGATACATTTCTCATGAAACTGCTGAGTTATTGTGATGCAGATAAGGTGGACTGAAGTTCAATGGTGTAAAAGGATGAGATCTTTAGGAGCCAGAGGAGTGTGAGAAAAGCAAAAGCAAGGGTTGAGTGGGAGAGGAGAGTGTAAAAGACTTGGAAGTCTTTCCAAGTCCAAAGAAGTGGAGGATGTTAGAGGCTAACAGTTGGCAGACAAGGATACATAGTATGTGGAAATACATAATTTATGTATTTTCATATATATATTTACATATATGTGATGCATGCAGAATTGCAATTCAGGTGACTGAGGAAGGTTGAAAAATTGAGCCTGTTACTTGGTGCGTTTTCTGTTACTACTCAGTTTGGAAAGGGCAAGTTAGTAAGACCACAGGTGCCTGGATTGGAATAGGATTGCAGCTTTTACARTCATTCCCGTGGCTAGTCCTGGCATCTTTGTGACAACTCTGTTCTGTTCTGGGAGAGGAGCAGTTGGGACAGTGTTCAGACCTTCCCTTTTCTGGTTTATGCTGAAGATTTAGATCCAGATTATAGGGAGCAATTCTGAAAACCCTCTGTCTCCCTTAAGCCCTGCARAGCTGTCCAGCAGAAAATGGTGAGGCTGGAGAAGCTTTGAGTATGTACTTGGTTTTATTAATATTTATATTTCCCCTAGTTTTTATGTGGAGCTGAATCGCTCGACTTTCTCGGTGCCTGATGGATTACCCAAACCATGGAAATCCGTATTTGTCAGTCAGAAGCTGAACGTGTCAGTTGGGCAGGTTGTAAATGGAGGGCCGTTGCCTTCAGTGCCTCACCACGTGCCTGTGAGTAGCTTCAATGGACAGAGCAAATACACTGGTGGCAATACAACCATGGATCAAACCAGCAGCAGCCAAAAATCCAGTGTGGATGCTCCAGGTAAGAGCAGTTGGGCATGTAAAACACAATTTAGGAAGATACTGCTGGATCATTTTGTGAATAGCTTTATTTTAWGAAGTAGAAATTGCTATTGGCTCATGTGGGTTGAAATTTCATTTTTATTTGGGGGTAGAAAAATCAAAACATGCTTTTAATATGATTATGTTCCTGTTCCAGATTAAAAAAAAATTGATACAGAAAATAAACTAATGGAAATGAGCTCTGAATTTCATTAAAATGGGTAAAATTGGCTGCCTTCAGATATGCAAACTGTCTTTTCATTTCACAGATTTTYGGGTACTGCTTGTTCTTGCTGTGCTAAGTGTGTGACCTTCAAGCTGGCTGAACTAGTACTTTCAACCAGGATCTGAAAGAAAGTGCCAGTATTTTGCATTTACTCAGAGCAGTATGTGTGTAGGTGCTAAGCTTCTCTTAAAGCAATTATGGACTCAAGTAATACAGTAATGTGTTTAATAACTTAATTGGTCTGTGTAATATATTTTCACTTCAGGGCAGCGAACTTTTGTTACTGACTTTCCTGATAAGTTTCACTAGGTTATAAAASTCATGAGCTGCTGAAAACAAGCAGCAGTGGCTTAGCTTCCATTGGTGATTGAATTGATTTTTTTTTTTCTGTCTTCCCCTCTTAATGACTTGATGCCTGTCCCCGTCCCTTCCCCAGAAGGACGAATGGAGAGCAAAGTTGTGGATTTGGATGTCACAGCAGCAAGAGTCCAGCCCCCAGCTCATCTTACGGCTTCGCTGTTACCTCGTCCTCTAGTGCCACTGCTGCCTGCTGCCCAGCCCGTTTCCCAGGCTGCAGAACAACCTGAACATCTCCCTCCAAAGCCTCAGCCAGTTTGCACAGACAGGGTAAGGGAAACTTAAAATAAGCAACGAGTATTTGGTGAAGGTTTAGAAAGTGCTTCAAGGTCTGTAGATTGTCTCCAGTCCAGAAGCGGAAGATACTCCCTGCTCTGGTGTTAKGGTTAGAATATCTGTTTCTTAAGCTTTTTGTGCTGAAACTCCTGTGTAGTTTTAGCTGAAGGTCTGAAGATGCTACTGCTTGCTTTGGGTAAACGAAGTTCTGCCTGGTAGCAACTGTTTGAGAAACTTCTAAGGAGAAAACCRGTGATACAGTAGAAAGTTATACTGACTTTGCAGATAAACTTTATTTTGGTGAATACTGGTCCATTCCCTAATATTTTGACATTTGTTTCAGATGAAACATGACAAAGCTTCTTCTGTAAAAAAGATTGTTAATATTGGGTCTTTAAARTGTACCTGATATTCCTAGGTTGTTTCCTGCCTGCCAAGATTTGGGTTTTTGCTAATTCCAGCTTGCTCTGTAAAGCCTTGGAGCTTTTACACTCTACCTAAATGAGGCTGCCTTTCAATGAAAACTAAATCTGATCTTTTAGGATTAAGTTAGCTAGTGTACCTGAGAGAAATGGCAACTCTAGAAGGAAGTGAAATACAAAAACAGGAATCACTCTCAAAATTCATTTAACACTTTTTAACTTGTCTGTGTATAATACAAACACGGAGAAGTGTTTTCTCACTGTTAGCATTTCTTGCTGCTTTTCTTTCTGTAAGCATTATGTGTCTCTCAGAGATTCAGACTTGGCTTGCAAGTGAAAATACAGTTGTGGTTGCCATCTATAATTGGTTAAACAATGTTGGAAGCCTTTACTCCTCCACAGCTCCTGTGGGACGGTGCAAGCTGTCCTGAGCCAGACTCTGCTTTGCTTTAGCTGCTTCCTCCTGTGTTGCAGGACATTGCTGAGGTGGCGGACGGGCTCGTGCACGATGTTGTCAGAGAAGAGTGCAGAGAAGTCGGCCGAGCAGGGGCGGCTTACATGGCCGCGGCGAGCTGGTAAGGAACTTCTGCTGCTGGTACTTCTGGAGCCTCTTGTCCTAGAAGTTCTAGGTTGCCCTAGCAGCAAATTAAATGCAAGGCAGGGTTTGTAGCAAAGACTAGTATAGTGCGTGGGGGGGAAAATCAGACCTTCCTTCAGGTGTCCCTGGTCTTTTTGGTGTATGTTGATTTGATGATGTGCCTCTCTAACCTTGCCTGGCATGACTGTAATGTCACTGCTGCTACAAATGTGTTGTGGATGGAAAGCTGCCTGAATGGGGATAAGAGGAGTAGGTCCCAATCTGGCTTATCCTTTGCTTCAAATAAGATGACTTCAGAGGCATTCAGATTTACACATGGGACTTTTAGGGGGAAGCTGATCCAGCAGGCCTGTTGTCAGCCTTGGTCTTACCTAACCAAATCACTCTCAACCTTGGCTTTAAGCACCAGCATTTGACAGTGGCTTGCAGGTGGTGTTTCCTGATAGTGAGAATACCTTTGGGTGTAAGTAGGTATATAAGTGAGAATACAACCCCCCTGAGAGGGGTTTGTTACACCATGGACAAGCGTGTCCTGGGTGAACTCATGCTTGGTGAATAATTCTGTGGTGTTTGGATCTTCCTTTCCTGTGACAACTGCAGCCAGGTGGCTGCCTTGGCCAGAGTGGGGTGTGCAGTGCGCTCTCACTGTGAAACACTCCATCCAACATCCTCTCAGTAGCAGCATGGGGAGGCAAGGTTGCTGGTTATTTATCTACACATGTATGCATTATTCTTTCTAGGCTGCTCAGTCCCAGCAGATGCGGTTCGATCCCTTTGTCCCCTGATCCAGCAGACTCATAGGCACTTGGAAAAGAAGTGATTTTTTGTATGAATGTGGGTTTGGGTCTTTTTAACCTGTGTGTTAAGACAAATTTGAGCTCTTCTGAGCTGTATAAAACTTGAAAGCCTCTATGTTAGAAATGCTTTAAATAATCTTCTAGGCATTTGTTTCCCATGTTCATTGTGTCCAGCCAAGCATTAAGATTATCAGTGAGCAGGATAGCTCAASCTGACCTGAGCTACTGTTAAACTCCCTGGCCCATCCTATAAGAAACCGTCCTCTTCACATAAAAAAAGATTCAGAGGACCAAAAATCATGCTGTCATTCTAACTCAACCTTGATGTGTCTAGTCTTTAAGGTTCTGAATGAAAAATTGCAGACTTTGAAAGGAGGATTTCTGGTTTTGTGCAGTGCATCAGAGGCCATCATGGAGGAGCTTCTGGCTGACGTGTTGAGGGAGATGCTCRTGCAGGTGGCGGGGAACACGCTCAGCACAGAGAGGGAGCGAGTTCAAGAGGAACGGCGCAGAGTGGAGGAAGAGAGGTGAGTTGTGGGTGTCTCGCTGCTGGATTGTCCTACCTCCCGGGCACCATAAGAACAGCAGGCACAAACCTGAGTCACTTCATGTGTGCTCAGACCCTGTGTCTCTCATGTTGAAATCTCTTAATTTTTCTCACCTCAAGCTGCCCTGGGATCACAGAGAGAGAGAGGGGGATTGTCTCTTTCGCTTTCTCTGATTATCTGTTAGTTATTTTTGAGATAATCTCACAAAGGCACTGCAAAAACAGTGTCAATATTTGAGGAACTCTCATTCTCCCAAAGCTTCCCGAAAGGGAGCTGTGTGCTAACCTTGATGTGCAGAAACTTTTCTAAGGAGTGAGCTAAACATACTCTAGTTTGAGGTAAGCAAGAGAACCCCAAGGTTAACTGTTTGCTCCATTCAAACCTGGATCTGTATTTTTAGGGGGATAATACAACCAATGAGAACTTAATTTTAGGTGAATTAACTGAAAGGYTTGGTAATTGCTACTTGTGTGAACCTGTTCTCTGTCCTTCTAGGCAAAAGAAAGAAAGAGAGCAACTAATAAAGCAGTTGAGTCAGTTGGTGGGTATGGAGTTGATGGAGGAAGTAATGAAGGAGAGTGTTCGAGAGATATCAGACAACGAATTAAAGTGAGTACCGTATCCTGGGCACTCGTCACGGTTCAGGATGCTTTCCTGAGGATAAGAATTTGTTGGGAAAGGTGGGCCTTTGAGCTCGTCTTCAAAGGTGAAATCCTTTAAAGCAAGCAAAAATGTACCTGGCTGCACATTGTCAGCTTGCAGTTGTGGTGTTGGGCACAAGATGGTCCTCCAGGGTGCAAGACAGACACTTTGGTTAAGACCAAGGCTGTGGGCTTTTTCCTCCAACTCCCTTGCATCCTAGATGTGGACTTCCCTTGTGTTGTACCTTTATCTTTGGAACAGCATAGATGAAAAAGGAGAAGCATTGAAAGTGCTTCCTCTTTGCTAGCTGTGTTGGTGGACTCTTGTTTGCACCATAGTCAGGTGTTTTAGCACTTGCCTTCACCTCACTTAAGCTTTTACTTAAGCTCTTTTGGCTTTTTTTTAAATTAGATGTGCTTTGGAAAGAGACCGCAAAGCGCGTATCGAGCGGTGCTCAGAAGAAGTCTGTGCCCATGTCCTGGAGCAGTTTCTGGAAGATGAGATATTCCAGATKGCTAAGGAAACTCTTCAGGAGCTCCAGTGTTTCTGCAAATATTTGCAAAGGTGAGTTGCCATCCTGTGATGCAATTACTTTTTTGAATGTTGACAAGGTGATATTAATAGTTTTAATAAAACTGTTTGTGTTTTTTTTGGGACTGCTATTGCTGACTAGTTGGCTCTACCCTACAGATAGACGTAGTCTTGCATGGCCAATGTATGGAGAGGGAGGACATACTTTRTTACAGCCATTTAACAAGCTCGGGAAGAGACTTCAGCTTAATTCTGGCTAGAAACTTGTAATTTCTCCAAATGTCTGCTCTGAGAAGTGAGTTTGTAGTTCTGTGTGTGACTAGCCTCAGCTCCCAACTACCACATGCATCAACCCACCGACTCCTTTGGGCCCTCTCTGCCTGTCGGATATTTTGGAGAGCCTGACTCTGTCTTAACAGCAAAAAAATAAAGAGAACCTGTTTGGGAGGAATAAGTTACTAATAGCAGCAATTTGTCTATTCCCTCCTGAAGGTGGAGGGAGGCAGTGGCAGCTCGAACAAAGTTGAAACGTCAAATGAGGGCATTTCCTGCTGCTCCCGTTTGCACCGATCCAAAAAATAAACTCAAAGCACTGTCTCCCAGTGCTGAGTGGCCTATAGCTATGGACAACTTGATCAAGGGTATGGTAAACCTGGGACACGGAGGAAAGCTGGGAATATCTTGCACAAGGTAAGGATGCTTACAGTGACAGCAGCTGGAAATCCATGGTTTTTTGAAAGGAGAGTTGCAAAGTAGTTGTGCAAGTCWGTTAGTTAACAGTTTTGGAAAAGTTTTCTTGAATACCCTCAAAAAATACACGTTTTGTATACAATTGTTTTAAAAATCAGGAAAAAGGAACAAGAACTTTTTTCATTTCTCTTATTAATAGCAGCTTTCCAAAGTTTTTGCAGTGACTTCTAATGGCTCAGTAACTCTTAGTATAAAATAAGAGGTTTCTTTTGCCAGTCACGACCAACTTCTCTTTCTAGATTGAATTGGCTGAGAAACAAGACAGTGCATGAAATGAAAGTCCAACACTTCTACCAGCAGTTGTTAAGGTATGAGGAATTGATCATTTATTTATTTAAGCAGACTGTAACAAAAATATTAAGGACCTTAAAGTCAGTATAGAGGGGCAAATGAAATGTCCATTTGCTGTTTTGCTTCTGGAAGTACTCAACAGCTAAGGGAAACAGGGTAAATTCTTGAAAATGCTAGGACACACAATCCTACTGCTGTAGGTATTCAAAGGATGTRATGAGTTTTATGTGTTCGAAGGGGTCTGTGTTGGGGTGTATGGACAAAAGAATAAAAAGCCATTATCTGGTTTGTGGCATGAAGGGTTTGATTAGAGGTTTCCACATCCCTAGTGGATTTGCCTTCTGTCTTGTGAAACACTCTGGTTGCTCATGTGTTTACTGGAGCCAGGGTAGTTAAGCAGTGTGGAAGATATGTATGTATTTCCACTATTCCCAAAATGCATCTTATGTTACAGATTTAGCAACTAATTCTTGAAAGCATTTTGTTCATGATGAAATAGGTAGCTGGTAGAGCTAATTTTTCAGTTCTAATTTTGAACCTTTTGGGCAATTAATAGTCTTCCAGTTTGCTCAAGGCAATGAGAGCATTTCTGTTGAAGGGATGCARCCCTGAAGTGGGTTTACAAGCCTTGGCTGTTAACTGGGAAGTCTTGATTTGATGTTGACGGTATCCCTGTCCTGAGGAGGCTAAACTGGAGAGGCCCAGTCTTACCTCTGTTTCTGTGATTCTTTGTTTCCAGTAGTGATGGGTACCTTGTTTTTTTATGACTGTCCCCTAAATACCATCCCAAAATCAAAAGCAGTCATGGGTGCACTCTGTGGTGATGTAAACTGATGTTTTATTTAATGGAGAAGCTCAAAAGCATGGGCATAGTCAGTAAATGAGGCTGACAGATGTCCCTGGGTAAAACTGCAACATTATCTCTTRATCAGAGATCTATCTACGTATCTCAAGCTGAGTGATGGGTAGCTGTTTTGGAGCTTAGATAATGGCAAAATAGTGAAATAGAAGATGCTACTGCAGCCTCCTGKCTTACCTATTTCTGTCTTAAGTGATTTAGCTTGGACTCCCCTGGATCTCACCTCACTGATCGCTGAACACATTCCAGTTCAACAGGAACAGTGTTTTTGGAAGGTCCTGTTGGTCTTGCCGAATGATGAAGAATATGCAGAGGATGATCCCAGCAGGTTAGTGGGAGAGGTGATTAGTGCATTCCTTTCTCAAGTCTGGCAGTGGAATAGAAGAAGGCTAGTGATGTCCATGTCCCATTTTTGACCAGCCATGTTAAATTTCCTTTCCTTCACCCCTTTTCTCCCCTCTACAGCCATCCCTTAGAATGTGGCTGAAATTTGTTGCAAAGGCCTCTCTCTTCTCCTGTCATTGTTCTCTGAAATGCTTTCGCTCACATCAAAACCAAAGAAAATATTGAAATAGTGATATGAATAATTTCGGACCACTTGATAAATACTTAGCAAAATCTAAGAAATCTGAAGATTGGGAATACAGTAGGTTGTGGAATGCAACTGGTGTCAATGCCAAAATCTTAAAATAATGTATCTAAAAAGAAATCCTTGTTATGTTCTTTTAYTAGGATTCTGGTGGATTGGTTGAAAGCAAAGTTTATGGGAGAAAAAAGTTGCAAGAGAAACACTTTACATGCAGAAGGCAAAATTCAAACACTGACAATATTTAGTTCTCCTGGTGTGCAAGGGAGCAGAACCATCAATGTCAGCGTGTGTATCAAGGTAGGTGAGAGCAGTGTTTCTRTGTGACAGGCAGTAAAAGGTAGGCAGTCTCTGCCAGGGGCTGCTGTCTGGAGGCTTTTCACACTCTGTACTGTCAGGTGGGGTTGGTGAGGCTGGGAGGGATGAAGCTGTTGAAAAGATTATTTTAAARTAAGTGCTATGTTTTACTTCAGCTGCATTACTGTTGTTCTGCCTGGCTGTATAGGTGGTACACGGTGCCCTCTCTGACACAGAGCTTGATAAAGCTGAAAGGCAGAAGGACCTGCTGGGAACCAGTGGTCTTATTCTTCTTTTACCCCCTCGAGTGCGGAGYGAGGACGTTGCAGAAGATGATGTTTATTGGCTCTCAGCTTTGCTGCAGTTGAAACAGCTGCTTCAAGCCAAACCCTTCCAACCAATAGTTCCTCTGGTGATTCTAGTTCCTGGTCAGGAAGAGGATGCCACAGAGAAAGAAGTGGAAGAAGGTGTGTAATTCCTTCTGTGCCTTCAAATAGCATGAATGTTATCCATGTCCCAAAGCAATACTCCCGAGACTAATGCAGTCTCACAAATGCAGAAAACTCAGCTAAGTGTATGAGCCTTCAAAACTCTGATAGAAATCCAGGGGCCTGAAGGAAATGAACTTTTCCTAGGCTTCCAAGATTCCTTTGCACATCATGTTTCATTGTGATAGTCTGGAGGGAAGGATGAAGGGTATCTGGTGCTGTGAATCTRTCATGAGATTAGGTCCAAGTAGGAGGTGCCCATTTCTTTCTTTATTTTTGTTCGTGGCTGAGGAGAGATTGAAACTCTTTCAGATATTGCTTTATTTTTTTTTTTCCTTTGAAGGTTTAATGCTGCAGGACTTGATTTCAGCTCAGCTTATTTCAGACTATACTGTTGTTGAGCTTCCGGGTTCTATTAACGACTTAAAAGGCACCAAAAGGGTAAGAAAAGCAATTCAGAATGTGAAGAGATGCTTGACTGGTTTATCATTAATTTCTGAATTACTAATATTTTAAAAGTAATGACTGCTGCATTCTCATTTTGTTAAAGTTGGTATATCTGCTGTAACGTTGCTCAGAAAGCTTTTTTTACCGCATGTCTGAACTTGGGTATTTGCTTTTTCAGTAGTGATTCCAAACTCAGAACCATTCTGACTTAATGTCAGAGTGTCTTTTCCATTTTTTGTGACCTCTTTTAACTGTCCAGAGGTCAACACCACTTGCTTCATAAAAGCTATTTTCAAATACTGAAAACTGCACTGAGATCCAAATACTTGGGTTGCATTCTAGTCTGTCCTGCCTGTGTTCACTAACAGCAGTACAAGTTTTGTGTGACAGACGAGTGAGTGGGGTGTAAGCCTTTGTATCCTTAAGTTCCCATCTCTAAAAAGGACCTGTTGTAGCAGTCTTACTGCTATGGGTTTGCCCAATGTTGCCCTGTTCTCAGCAAAGGAGAATGAAGGATGCCTAAATCCTGTCATATAAAGTACAGATGTTTTCCTGTTTAGATTGAGGCCATCTAGTTTGACAATTCAGAGTAGTGCTGGGTGACCTGTTGCTTTATTTTGTTGTGCAGTACTCTGCTTGTTCTGCCAGATGGGCTACGTGATGAGATCCTTACAGTCCTCATTGCCCAGACTCCAACTCACCGTGTTGTGCTGTGTTGCAGCTCTCTGCAGCTGTAGCCTGGCTGGCTTCCCASTGTCCAGACACCCTCCAGCTCTGCAGTCAGACCCTTCAGGAGTACGTCGAGGAGGGCATTGATGGAGAATTTGGCAAGCGCTTCTACCACGACCGGAAGGAGAGGCGCTCGGCAGGGCTGCCGTCGCAGGAGCCGGGCGTCGTTATAGAGCTCTACAACAGTGTGCTGCAGTTCCTCTCAGAAGTGGCATCCTCAGAGCATCTCTGTGACTTGTCTTGGCCTGTTACTGAGTTTTCAGAGCTTGGGGGTAACAAGCTGTTACCCCACCTGCAGTGGAACATGCCTGATCACCTGGCCTGGCTGAAGAAAGCTGTGCTTTCCTTCCAGATCCCCTACCTAGATCTGCCTCCCCTGGGTGGTATGTACTTCATGTTTCAGTATCCCCTTGGCAGCTCATTCTCTCAAACTTGCCTGTGCTGCCTTCAACTTTCTATGTGTGAAGCTGGTAGTCTGGCTCTGTCATGCATTCTTGCAAACTATTTTTGTGTGTCTTCTTCCCGCAGCTCCTTGGCGTCCTGTTTGCCACATGGTTTCCCAGTATGTGTCTCAGATCGCTAGTTCTTCTCGTACTCAACCACTGATTCAGTCTCAAGTGGAGAATCTGCTGAGCAGAACTTTCCAGAAGTGGAAAAGCAGGAACCCTGGGAGCTCTGGTGATGGACCTTCTGTTGATGAGATCCCTTGGGATGATATCTTGATGCTCTGCATCGAYCATAAACTGAGAGACTGGAAACCACCCAAACTGCCTGTTACTCCAGGTATCACAGGAACTTCTGTAGCATGGATGATCTCATACTTGACTCCATTTAATAACTTGACATAGATGCCTTTACATATGGTAGTGATATATGTAATCAGTGTGGCAGATTACTTGATCTTCACATTGTGGAATGGCACTGTGCTTATTTTGCATTTTTGCATTATTTGCATTTTCCTGTCAATTAAGGCATATGTTTTTGCCAGTTATGAATGACTTGAGCTTTCTATACATTAAAGCACTATGGTTAAGTTTTTTACATCTGACTATTCCTCCAYATGAAGAGTCTTTGGAGCCCTTGTATCCCACTGGAGAGGGTGTTTAGATTCAACTGAACGTTAAGAATTAGTTCCCCAAAAGCCACATCTACTCAGGTCACTTGATRTGGTAGATGTGCTGGAGGAGGAGATTTGACCTACTTGGTAAATAATTAAGCAAAACCAGAACTAATTTTCTGGTAGACATTTAATCATTCATTTGCCATAAGGGCCTGAAATAGCATGCYGAGAATATGTTCAGAAAATGAATTGTGTATATTTAAGCAGTGCATCTGAGGAGCTAGGGCTCAAGTCTTTGTTTCTACAAAAAAAAAAAGACAAGATAAAAGGAGGATAAATAAAGCAGACTTGGAAGGAACTAACATGTTCCCATGGCTTTCATCTGGCAAGGTGCAGAGACATTAGCAGACAGAACAAGCTCTAAAGGATTCCTGATTGAAATTTGTGTCTCTGACCCTCTGTGGTGACTGACACTACTTGTTTTGGGACTTAAAGCAGTTACCTCAGTATTTGATTCGATAAACTGTGAGGAGTTTATTGTTACTGAGTTCTTCTGTGGGTTAAYGAGGCTTGTGTCTGAAACCTTACTTATTTTCAATTTCAAGTGTGCTTTTCTTTGTGCCCTGTGTAGCTTAATTATAGGGAGACTCCTTTAATAAAATAACTACCTAATTGTCTGTACACTGAATTTGGATGCCCTAGAAAACTAAAATGAAGATAAAGCAACACTTTGAAGATTAAATCARCTCAAAGGCCCATTTTTGCATGTACAGTACAACTTGAAAGTGAGCACAACTTTCAGTGGCCTTAAATGCTTTTTTTTTTTTCTTCTGAAGAGGAAGATCTGTCCTGATATTAAATGTGGGATCTGGTTTTGTTTTTCTTKTACAGAAGCAGTAAGTAGAGATGGCCAGATTCGTGTCTACTACTTCAAGGAGCATTTGAAAAACTTTGCTCTCCCTTTTTCTTGGGAGCAAGCGAGACTGCGCACCCAGAAGGAGATCCAGCAGGGCCATGGCAGGTGAGCTGGGTGAATAATGTTCATCCATCAGCTGTTCCACCAGAGCCACTGGATGGGGAGTGAGGAGGTTGCTTAGGACCCCTGTGGTGAGTGCTTAGTGTCTTCACAACGCTCAAAACCAGTGTGAGGAATTCTCTTGTAATGTGCCTGTGTGTGTCCTTGAAGTGAGACACAAGGGTATCTGTGCAGAAATTAGAATAAACTTGACTTTTGCAGGATTACTCAGCTCTCAGATGGACTTACCTGGAATGTGCTTAAATCTTGTGAAATTCTGCCAGAGAGGGCAAACAGAGTTCTGGCTTGAATAGGTCTGAAGTAGCACTTCTGAATACACAGAATGGAAAGTGAGGAGTGGGCAAAGCATGGAGGGATGGATAAATCATGACCAGTATTTATTTATTTATTTATTTATTTATTTGGTAGTGCTTCCTTCCTTGCATTTACTTTAACCTGCAGCCTGGAGCTGGTACGTGAATAGTCAAAGCTATGTGCAGGCTTTGTCTCTTGGAACGTAAGGTCTTTCTGTCTCTTGGGACAACTGTAAATGGTCTTAATAAAACATGATGTCTTGGGCACTTTTTACTCCCTGCTTTTTCTAAACTCCTAGCCGCCGAGTAAAAATCAGTCCACACTCATACCAGTTCCCATTGATTTTTTTTCTCTCTCTTCTCTTCAGGTTAAGAGTGAAGCCTGCTATCTCTTTGAAGAAACCCCATAGTGTTTCCATGACACCAGCTCAATATGTCACTGGTGTGAGTGTACTATCAGGTCAGGAAAGGAGTGTTTGCAGTGCAGCTGAGCTCACAGACACAGCCTCAGAACTGGATCTTCTCCCAGAACGCCTGTTGACTCAGTTGGAACTGGAGAAAAAAGAGAGCAGGAGGTAAGTTACAAGACCAGCATCTTAAGACCATTTCCTTGCAGCCCTTGGTAGAGGGTTGTAAATAGTGTAACTTCTATGAAGTCCAACAGTGGACTTTAGAAATGTTTTGAAAGCCGCCTGTCTGCAACATCTGCCTTGGAGCGTGTAAGTTGAGGGCAGTTCCCTGCTAGCTCCTACTTGCATTGTGGGAACTGCCCAGGGTGGTAGCAATATGAGAAGCTCTGAGGAATGGTTGGAATCTGCCTATGGGTAATAAAGCCACCAATAAAAAGCCATGATGTGTGGTGTTCAGTGGTATTTAAAGGTGATTTGGAAGCATACAGGTGTTCACAGTGGGTTTTGCCAAGAGCAGTGGGGGRGCATCTTGAGTGTTGGAAACCACYGTGGGCATTGGATCCTTCTTGCAARCACCTCTGAGGTTCCAGCTACCACTTAACCACCTGGAAACAGGAGCAAAGCTAGGCCACAGTTTGACTGGTGGTTTGGGTCTTCCCTCCAGGTTTGAAGAACAGTTGCATAAATACCTAGCTGAAGACATTGAGCCCCTTGGTGACTTTGTGGGTCTTCCTCTTTACCTTCCTCAGTCTCTCGTCTCCACGCCACCTGTCACATACCCAGTGAAGAGTCCCAAGTCATCTGCTCAAGAGGTAAGCAGAGGGTGGTACTGAGAAGCTACTTGCACAAGACCTTCAGAGCTACAGCTTTTGAGTCTGTTGCATTTGCAGAAAGCTCAGTGAGAATGAGCATGGTTGTGCAGTGTCAGACAGCCTTTGGAAATGCAGGATTCACAAGTTATACTTTGATAAYTCCCTGTCAAGGAGGGAAGTGCTTCTTGCAGATCTGACATACAGGTTCCTCACAGGTGTTACTGCTTTCTGCTTAGGACAGTCTGAAGAGCACTGATTGTGGTGTTGTAGTCTAACTTGAATCTGCTGCTGTGTGAGCTGTTTCTCACAGCTGAAGAAGGCTGGTACCAGGGCAGAACATACTGTTTTTGCAGCTCCTCTTTTGTGGGAGGTCAGGAGTGGTGTTTATGGTCATTCTAAGAAGTGAGAGGGTTGTCACTGAGCTCATCTGTCTCTTGTTGGCACTGGATAATGCTTCTCYGTCTGTCTCCTCTCCCTTTTCTCTCTGGCCAGGCTGGGAGGCAGGTGGGATGTGAGCCATCGGTGATGGACCGAAGCCCAGCKCTGTCCGACAGGCTCAAACACTTGGAGCGGCTGCTCAAAGCCAACCAGGAGGCCGAGGCTGCTGCCGAGCTCCACCTCTCTGCTCTGGTGGACATGGTGGATATTTGAGCGGGGCTGAGAACCCTGTGCACACCAAGAGGCTTCATAAAGCAGTTCAGGGCCAGACAATTCAACTGCCTGAGGTTTATTTAAAAAAATAAATAAAATCAGTTGTCCTTGCAGAGGAACGCAGAACAGACATGGGTCCCAGGCTGTTCTTGCRTGGTGGCCTTAGAGAAGGTGTCTTGGTTTAATGTCTCTTCAGCTCAAAAGTAGTATTTGGCTGGTCTAGGGTTTTTATTTATTTGTTTTTAAACYTGTCTGATTTTACAGGCAGCGGAATGATTTGGATCCTGTTTTTTGGAAAGCCTGTAGTTGACCCTCTGGTGATTTTCTTTTTTTTACCAGCTCTCATTAGTTGGTGAGCAGCTGTGAGAGAGACAGTGAATTGGCTGCCCAGTGAAATACCTACCTTGTGTCCTAGCTCATGGCTGAGCAGGAAATATATGCAGGATCAAGGCCTCCATTATAGTCCTTGCATCTCATTTTTGTGTTGTGTGTTATGTTCTCCCTGCTGCAACACTGTTAAACCCCGATGTGTGTGTGCACGGAGCCAACGTGGGGCCCAGACTTGAATTTCTGTTGGARTAGAGTTAGGAGAATGCTACGAGCAGTCTCTCCGTGGTCATAGTCCCAGGGATGCTGTCCCAACTTACTTATAGCAGAAGTTATCTGCATGTAGCACCTTGGTTTTCACTTGTTGTCTTGTTGCTCAAGAATATTTTGATTCTTTCATTCTCAATTAGATTACATCACTGTTACARTTATTAATGATCCATGCAAGATTTGTTGTCCTTGGTCCAGGTTTTATTTGTTGAATATTTATGGCATTAATCACAAAGCAGTTGCAAAGATGGTCATGCAGAAAAGCAGGATTTCTTCCTTAGTAAAACACATGGAGGGATGATGGACTGTTTTTTTCCTCCATGTCAGTGCCCTTCTCCAAAAAGGTTTTATGTTTTTATTTTTTAATACTATTTGTATTCTCTACTATTAATCTACTCTAGCTATTCTAAGTTGATTTAAGAAGCTTAAACTGAAGGAATTGTTCTTTGAGGCTGTTTCTGTTTGCAAACTTTGGAGATGATGGGTTGAGTTGTGCTRGATTGTGTATGTTTTAGTAAGAAGTAAAACTGTTGTGCTTTACCCTAGTGCTGGTGTTGACCTACTATGTTTACCCCTGCTTCCCCTGTAACCTCACATAAGTTTTTAAAAACTTAAACAAAAAAAATAGTTTTGGATGTCTTATATGATGTACCTGAGCTGCTCTAAGCAGCTCTTCTGGGCAGCAAGGGTCAGCCGTGGGCTGGTGGCCTCTCTCCTGATGCAGGGGAAGGTCAAGGAGATGCTCCTTGGACCCAGCTTSGTTGCTCCTCAGCCCCAGCTGGGGCTCGAGGAGTACCTGGAGCCCTGATGGAGAGCTGGTCCTCAAAGCRATGCTCTCAGCAGCCTGGAGCCCCTCCAGGCCCCTCAGGCTTTATGGAGAGCTCTCCAGGGTGGCACCTGGAGCCCAGCTGCTGGGGGCCAGGGCTGCTGCAGGGGGACAAGCCCTGGGCTCTGCTGCCCTGTCAGGGCTTCCAGTGTGGGGTGGAGGTTGTTGAGRTTGTCCCGCTGCCTGGCTTGGGCTCAGAGCCCCTGTGTCTGGCAAAAGTCACCGCGACGAGGGTGGGATTCGAACCCACGCGTGCAGAGCACAATGGATTAGCAGTCCATCGCCTTAACCACTCGGCCACCTCGTCCT
>NW_020454205.1:8359764-8365556 GCF_003342845.1 Nothoprocta perdicaria
GCGGGCGGGCGGCGTGGCCGCGTGGGCGCGGGCGGCGGCTTCGCACGTGCAGTGGGGCGGGCGGAACAGATAGTGCAGGGCGAGACGAGGTGGCCGAGTGGTTAAGGCGATGGACTGCTAATCCATTGTGCTCTGCACGCGTGGGTTCGAATCCCACCCTCGTCGTAAACCTATTTTTTTTTGGCTAGGGTTTACCTGCTCTAGCTCTCGCCATCTCCATGCTGTTCCCCTCCCAGCTCTTCTTCGTGCAGCTGCTGTCTCCAGCTGTGGGGTCGGCAGTGCAAGGGTTGGCCACAGGCAGGTGCTGCAGGGCCACCCTGGGGTGCTGTGAGYGTGGGCAGCAGSCAYRCASRGCASCAGGGCGCCATGGCTTAGCTGGTTAAAGCGCCTGTCTAGTAAACAGGAGATCCTGGGTTCAACTCCCAGTGGTGCCTGCCTGGGACGATGTTTTTCTCTCTCTCACACAGCTGCTCTCCCCTTCAGACCCCAGCCCTGGCTGTGGGCACCACTGGGGATTGCTCCAGCAGGCCCTGCCCAAGAAGGGGCACCTCCATGCCAGGGACAGGGCAGTGCTGGATTCCCCCACCTGTCCTGCCCACAGCCTCCCATCCTTCTGCACCTTCTCTGCTGCACCCTCTCCACGAGGGAAGCCATTGCGGGCCTCCCACAGTCCCATGTCCCTGAGAGTGATGTGCTCACGGCCAGGGCACACAGTATATATTCATCTATCAGAAGCACACAATATAGATTTTGGTATATTTATGGAAACCGTTACTCCAGGATAAACCTGTCTGACTAACAAAGTATTTCCTGAAGGATACGGGCACTTACGTTTCTGACATAATATCAAATGACACAAGGCAAAGCCTATGCTTACTTCTGTTTCATGGTGAAAATGTAAGATTTGCATTCAGGAAATTCATCAAATGCAAAAATCTGATGTAAAACAAATCTGAGCAAAATATGATTAAGACCAGCCAAATTTGACTCAGGATAACAGAACTTTTCTCTCTTTAGGAAAATATTTTGGGGAGATTTAGGGTGTGCCTTTGACAAATGATAAATCAAGCATATAACATACTGTAATCATGATATCAAGAAGCCACTCAATGAAAGCCCTGGGTTAGAGGTGAGACAAATGGATCAGTCAAAACATTTATCTTCTCAGGACTGTGCCACGTGTTGGCTGGTTTTAATTGCATCTAGCTCCTTTAAATAATGAGTCTAAGAGATGGTTTTAATTTGTTTTTATTCTTCGGTCAAATATCATCATTGAATTGAAGCTTGAGGCTATTGGCTGCGATACGAGTGGTGTGAGACAAATGTGGAAGGGGAGAGTTTGTCCCGCTGTCAACATCCCAGCAGAGTCTCCATGACTCTTATTTACTGCCAGCTCATTTGGGCAGGAAGGATGTCAGTCCCAGGGAGACTGAGGACTCTCCGAGCCTGTGTGGGATGAGGAGCCCTGTGAGAGGCACTCCATGAGGACAAGAGGGCTTTCCCAAGATAGTGAGGGCCCAGAGGCTGGAGGGAGATGTTGCTGGAGGGAGATGTTTTGGGAGAAGGCTCTGCTGTGGGGCTGGGTCTCCGCTGGGATAGAAGGCCCCGTGGTGGGGCACGGGCGGTCACTTCTTGCAGCAGAGGAGACGTAGGTCGTTCAGGGCGGTGTCGTCGCTCCGGAGCCCCCCCGGAGGCTCCTGCCGTGTCTGGATGCCGCACACCCGCCCTGGGCAGGGCAGGCTCCAGCCGCCCCACTCGCCTCGCTCGCTGCCCGGCCCCTCTAGGACATGCTCGTTGGAGCAGCTGAAGCGGGCGTTTGTGGCGGCCACTTCATCGCTCAGGAGCCGGTGCTGGGGCGCCTGGACCCGCAGGGCGAAGCCCACCAGGTGCCCTCGGTGGGGACACCAGCGGGGCTCCGACCAGCGGCCCCACCTAGACRTATGGGGAGAGGGGCCACAGGGAGCAGGGGCGGGCACGAGGCCTGCGCGGCCGCCGCGTTCTCTGCGCTTACCGGCCGCTCTGTGACTCCACGGCGGAGGAGGTGCCGCCGGCCCCTGGTGGCGAGCAGAGCAGCCAGACGCCGTTCAGCGCCGTGTCGTCCCCCGCCGCTCCCTGGGGCGGTTCCACCTGCGAGGGCCCGGGACGGGGATGAGCTCTGGTGGGGCCACGTCCCCAGCCTGGCCTCCATCCTGTTACCGAGGCTCTACCTTGAAGCTGACACCAGCGGCATAGGAGCCCTCGGGACACGTCTCTGGCCAGGCCCAGTCGCCCCATGGGCCCCCGTTGGACACAGTGATGACGGAGGCGGCATGGGAGCCCCAGCCTGGGTCCTGCCCACCCGCCGCAGCACTAGGGAAACCCGCCAGCAGCAGCAGGACTGGCCACCCCATCAYGACTGCATGCCCAGCACTGCCCCGTGGGGCTTTTATACCTCCTCAGCACCCCTTGAGGGTGGTGGAGCTGGCACAGGGGACACAGCAGGAGCTTCGTGGCCTTCCCGGAGTGGCCAGTCCTGTCAGACAGCTGGGATTAGCTGCCAGAGAGGGCTAATCCCATCTCCTGGGGGTGGGGAGGGCAGGAGCTGAACCACCAACTCCTTGCTTAGGTCTTCTTCCAGGAGCACTGAAAGCTGCAGGATGCCCCAAGCACCAGCAGCTCCTCCAAGGRCCATAGCTCAGCTCCCAGTATGTCTAATGTGGGGTACACACACTCCGCCTTCCTCCTTATCCGATCTGGGAGACATCTGGGGCTGCTGAGGAAGGAATGGGAAAAGACACCACTGAGGAAGCTGCTTCTCCAATTTCTTTTGCATGCGCCCGCCGGAAGCAACTACCTCGCCACCATTTCACAACCACATGAGCAGCTTTTTGGCAGCACCATCTGCTCCTGAAGGGCTATCATCTTACTCTCTAACAGGCACTTTCTGCAGTAATCACCCTCTCAAACGTTTCTGTTGGGGGAAGGGGACCCTTTATCAGGTGAGCTGAACAAGGGACCTAGTACCAGCTAGGATGCACTGCTGGCTTCTGCTTTGGCCATGTCACCTCCATGCCGGTGTGCAGGCCTACATGAGGGGGCAACAGGTCTTCCTGGCAGTGGCCAGGAAGCAATCCCCAGTGATGCCCACAGCCAGAGCTGGGCTCTGGAGGCGAGGTCTGTGTGTATGATAGAGAAAAGCATTGTCCCGGGACAGGCACCACTGGGAGTTGAACCCAGGATCTCCTGTTTACTAGACAGGCGCTTTAACCAGCTAAGCCATGGCGCCATGTGTGGCTGCTGCCCACACACACAGCACCCAGGGTGGCCCTGCAGCACCTGGCCGTCATCACCTGGCCCAGGCGCCCTGTGCTCTGCGTTGTGGCAAGGTTGCCACAGCAGGGCCTGGCAGCTCCTCACCCACTGTTTGGGCTGGGGGCATCATGGAGCCAGGACTTCCAGGTTTGGGGAACAGCTTTACTCACCCCACCAAGATCAAAGCCCTGACGACCAGGGGGTACTACGGTCATCAGGGGTTGTGAAAGCTGATGGATGGGRTGCCAGTGAGTACCCACAAGGGTGGGTATGAAAGCTGATGAATGGCTCCCAAGGGAGCCCTGCACCAGCAGGGCCAAATCAGCAGCTGGGACGTCCAAAACGTGGGCTCGTCCGGGAGTTGAACCCGGGACCTCTCGCACCCTAAGCGAGAATCATACCCCTAGACCAACGAGCCACCGYGYGCYRCSYTCTGCACAGCCCGGCCTGGCCTGGCGGGCGCCCAGCGCTGCTGCACGGCCGGCACAGCCCAGCGCCAGCGCCAGCGCCGGCCGGAGCTGCTGCCTTCTCCCGCGCAGCCGGCGCCCCAGCGCCTGCCCCCGCGCGCGGCACCGCATGCGGCTCCCCAGCTCTGGGGTCTGTGCAGACACGGGGTTCTGCACACAACGCTTTGGAACCCGGGAAAAGGAAGCAGTAGTGGAAACCGGGCCAGATCCTGCCCAGCCTCTAGTGCTGCATGCTGGGCTGTGTGGGTGCCCCAGGGCAGATGGGGGCAGGGTCCCACGCACCCCAGGGTGCTGCYGCCCAGGGCTGTGATGGCCGAGGGGTGAAGGCGTTGGACTCGAAATCCAATAGGGGTTTCCCTGCGCAGGTTCGAATCCTGCTCACAGCGAGAGGTTTTACTTTGGGGGGTCCAGGCTTGTGCTGGGGCCTCCCCTTTGAGGCTGTGGCTTGTTTGGGGCTGCAGAGGCCCCAGGCTGAGTTAGAGCTAGAAAAARGGGGAGCCAGGATGGACATGAACTAAGAGAGTCCAGGCCCACTTCTGTCCTTTGTGACCTGGGTGACTGCTCCCTCACATGGAATCCTACCTGGGATGCAGTCTCTGAGACAGCTCCAGAGCGGAAGGGCTCCTGGCCCTTTTCAGGATGTTGAGGCCCCTGTGTTTTTTTTTTAGAGATCTGAGAAAGTGGCAGCCAAGGGTGTGGAGCAATGCAAAGTAAATCTCCAAGGGGGATGCAGATGCACAGGGGCCACCCAGCCGTGGTGAGGTGCCCGCATGCTAAGGAAAATGCAGCACGCAGAGGCGCAGGGAGCCGGTTTGTCTGCAGACGCTGGCAAGGGAACTGTGTGGCGCTGGGGCTGTGCCAGCCTGGCGCTGCAGGGGAGGGACGGGACGGSACCGGGGCGGGCCGGACACCCAGCTGTGCCACCCCGGCTCGTTGGTCTAGGGGTATGATTCTCGCTTCGGGTGCGAGAGGTCCCGGGTTCAAATCCCGGACGAGCCCTSCTTTTGGGCCTTGCCTGGGCTGCTTTTGCCTGCCTGAGGCAGAGCTGCTCTGAGCCCCTTCCTGCTTCTCCCTTCAGCCTTGCCCCACATTTGTTTGGGCTGCTCAGCATTGTGGGGCCCCAGCTCCTGTTGGGYCTGCACCCCAGGCAGCAGGGGAGGAGCTCCAAGCTTCTGCAGCAGCCAAGGTCCAAAGTCCCCGAGTCCTGGGGCTGTATGGGACGGGCAGCTCTGCCCGGCAGGCAGAGCAGCCCCAGGGCAGGGGGATGTAGCTCAGTGGGAGAGCGCTTGCTTTGCATGTAAGAGGCCCTGGGTTCAAGCCCCAGCATCTCCACAGTGCTTTTCTGTACAATGCTCATGTTGAGCAGGGCAACTCATGTTAAGACTGCCGTTGGGTTTTATGAGCTYAACCCCCATGGGCAGCACATCCCACAACCCCCATGGGCAGACCATCCTACTGCACAGGATACACTTGTCCCCGTCGGCCTTTGCACCACTGCCCCCTCTGTGCCAGTACCACCCTTGGCAAGTGGACATAACCAGAGCCAGGAGGGTTCATGCATGGATGTGCCAGGGACACATCGTGCCCAGAGGGAGAGTCGYCCTGCAGCCCGGGCACCCAGGTGCCACCAACACCTATGGCCCCAGACACCCAAGGAGCTGTCCTTTGGGGAAAGGCTCTGCCTGCCGCCCTGGGGAGCCAGCCAGGAGGCTTTCCCGTTTTCCATGAACCTGGGTGGCAAAGAAGGGCCATGCAGGGATTTCCTGAGGCCAGGAGCGCAAGGGGCAGCCCCCCATGGCCACAGGGTAGAGCGGCAGGTTTTAACTGCAAATACTCCTGTCAGAAGGATGAGGCCAGCCAGTACAGCCAGTGCTGGGACCCACCAGGGTCACTCTGGAGTTATGAGCAGGAGAGCACAAAGTGCTTGGTTTGGACTGTGGATACGAGGCGTGGTGCCACCCCGGCTCGTTGGTCTAGGGGTATGATTCTCGCTTTGGGTGCGAGAGGTCCCGGGTTCAACTCCCGGACGAGCCC
>NW_020454205.1:8366451-8369523 GCF_003342845.1 Nothoprocta perdicaria
GGCTGCTGATTTGGCCCTGCTGGTGCAGGGCTCCCTTGGGAGCCATTCATCAGCTTTCATACCCACCCTTGTTACCCTCTCTGGTACCCTGAAGTCCTCAGGCTGTGGTCTTGGCGGGGTGGATGGGGCTGTTTCCCAGACCCGAGGGTCCTGGCCCCATGATGCCCCCAGCCCAAGCAGTGGGTGAGGGGTTGCCACCCCCAGCTACCCCACACTGCCGGCACACGGGCCAGCCCTGCCCAGGCTGCGGGGCCGTGGCAGCAGAGGGATGATGCACGGGGACTGGCAGGGCGCTGTGGGTGACACTGGGGCAGGGAGGCATACGGAAGAAAGATTCCCCTCCGTGTCTCCCAGGGGCAGGGGTGACACGTGCACAGAGCCAGGGTAAAGGCTGGGATGCCCCACTGCAGCATGTGGGGAGTCCGTTGCCTGCTTTGGGCAGCACATGCTGTGGGGCTGGCTCGGAGGTGTCAGCACAGCAGGGCTGCATCGGGAAGCATTCCAGCATGAGGGGATGTAGCTCAGTGGGAGAGCGCTTGCTTCGCATGTAAGAGGCCCTGGGTTCAAGCCCCAGCATCTCCACACACTTTTCTATGCAAGGCTGCCTGCTGGYAGCAGCTGGGCTGCAGACCGTGCTCCCAGCAGAGTGTTTTGTCCCGAGGACAATATGAACAATGACTTCACAGATACCCTCCTCTTCAGGAGGAAAAAGCTATGGAGATGCTGGGGCTTGAACCCAGGACCTCTTACATGCAAAGCAAGCGCTCTCCCACTGAGCTACATCCCCCTGCTTTGGAAACCACCTGCATCCACTGGGCACCGCTGCCCACCTCACACCTCATGCTGCCCGGACACCCTGTGGGTGCTTATGGACTCCCGGCCCATTGCTGGTGTCTCACGGGCTCTGGGCAGCACCAGGYACCTCCTCATGCAGTGCTGGCTGCTGCCTGTGCCCATCACTGAGCCCCTGTGCCCCATCCCATTGACAGCCAGAACCCACRGGTCCTTTGCAGCCCTGGGCTGGCACTTGGGGCACCGTGATGCCCCATACACACCCTGCCATAGCTAGGCAGAACCTGTGCCCCAAAAGAGGGGCTCGTCCGGGAGTTGAACCCGGGACCTCTCGCACCCGAAGCGAGAATCATACCCCTAGACCAACGAGCCGGGGTGGCWCAGCTGGGTGCCCCAAGACCTCTGCAAGGTGCCGTGGCACAGCTGGCAGCAGAGGCTGCTCCTGGGGCTCCACAACCACTAGTGGGCCATAATAGCCCTGACCAGCCTCACCTGTGGCCCTCATTGACCTCCCAGCCCTGSTGCAGGTCTGTGTGGGCTTGGGGTTGTTGGGGCTTGGGAGCTGTGTGGACCAGGCAGAAGGAGATGCCAGGATCACATCATGGGCATCACTGCAGGTGGCATCCACCAGCTGGCATCAGCCTATGGAGAAATGCCTCTCCTTGCACTCTCAGCTCAGGGAAGGAGCCCTGGTGCTGGCATCCCACAGCTGTCTGTAAAACGCACAGCCTCACCTGCACCCAATCCTTGTTTTTGTGCCTCTCCGAGAGAGGCCAGAGCAGCTCATGCCACCAGCACTGCCTGCCTGGGCAGTCACCCGGTGCTGGAGCAGTGTTGGAATGTGCAGCCCAGAGAGTGTCACTGGTGCAGCTGGCGCATGGAGCCCCTCTTCCTCCATCCAGGATGGAGTGTCAAACCTGGACATTGCTGCAGGCTGTAAGTCAGGGTGACGGGGCTGTGTGCGGTGGGCAGTGGTGCCCAGGGGGTTTTTGGGCACGGGGATGTAGCTCAGTGGGAGAGCGCTTGCTTTGCATGTAAGAGGCCCTGGGTTCAAGCCCCAGCATCTCCACATACTTTTCCTCCCAAAAGTAGCAACTGCCCTGATGGGAAGGGAACATCCTGAGCTCTGCCAAGAAAAGCCCTACGGCTTCCTCTGTGCTGCCTGGGCCAGGGGTTTCTTCCTGGATGGGTACAAGAAATCCCCATGGTTGGAGAATCCCCATGGGGTTGGAGAATCCCCATGGCTCTTTTGCTTTCCCCTGTGCCAGGAGCTGCAGGCAGTGGGGTGAGTCCGTGGGGTGCATGGTGTGCCCCCTCCCCACATGGCACATCACTCCTGGCTCGCTGTGCTCTCCCGGGATGCACCAGCCTGCCCAACTTGCACCATCCCCTGGCGCTGTGCGGTGTCCTGGCTCCAGCAGAGCCCACGTGGCATTGTGGGGCCACTCTGGGGCTGGTGTTGGCCAAAAGCAGGGCTCGTCCGGGAGTTGAACCCGGGACCTCTCGCACCCAAAGCGAGAATCATACCCCTAGACCAACGAGCCRCAGTGGYACTGTGRCTGATGTCCCCAGCCCAGCTTGGGCACCTTGTGCTCCCCTGCACCTCCGTGCTGGCCTGGTGGGTCCTGCTGCCCAGCAGAGCAAAGTCCTCAGTGTTTCTGAATGGCCCTTGTCCCTCAGACTCGTGTAGGATGGGTTCCATCTCCTTCTGCTAGCCAGAAATCAAATCCTCCATCTCTTCTAAGAGAGGAGGGACAGGACAACCCGCAGGTGCCTCCTAGGGTGGCAGGGGAAATGGGGCCGCGTGCTGCACAGCAAGTGAATGCACAGAGACCTTGGCCACCCCGGCTCGTTGGTCTAGGGGTATGATTCTCGCTTAGGGTGCGAGAGGTCCCGGGTTCAACTCCCGGACGAGCCCTTCTTTTGGGCATCCTGCCTGCTGATGTGGCCCAGGGCGTGCAGAACTCTCCAGGGGCTCAGCCATCCAGAGCCAGCAGGTCCCCGGGGTAGGAAAAAGGAAAATCATGAGGTTTTATGGGAACCAGGGAGGAATCTTAGGCTGAAGAGAGAAGGCAACTCCAAACAGCGGARGAAGATCTCCCCAGAAGCCGTGTTGAGCGGTGGAAGAAGCGATTTCTTTGCAGGGTGCAGCCATTCCCAGCACCACAGCACAGCTCTGTGCAGAAAAGTGTGTGGAGATGCTGGGGCTTGAACCCAGGGCCTCTTACATGCAAAGCAAGCGCTCTCCCACTGAGCTACATCCCCCTGCCCCGGGGCTGC
>NW_020454205.1:8369888-8400763 GCF_003342845.1 Nothoprocta perdicaria
TCCCGGCTGCTGCCTGGCTGATGCAGGGCAGTCCTTCTCCTTGGTGGCCAGGAGAGCGCTGTGAGGAGCACAGGGCATGGCAGAGCTGGGCAATGGAAGGGTCCAGTGTCCATGGCTAGGCTCTTCCTTGCCTCTTCTGCCAGGACTATGCGCCTTTCTGGGCATGACTGAAGCTGAGGGCAAGGGRAGGAACCGAGATGGCTGGTGAGGAGATCTTCCCAAGCAGCCCTTGGGTAAGGGGATGTAGCTCAGGTGAGTGCTTGCTTTGCATGTCTGAGGCCTCTGCATGGCAAAAAAACCCATGAGCAGGTGTTGCTTGGCCCTCTAAAATCCCTTTTCTGAGGAGCACCCGTGGTGCTGGAAAAGTGCCCGCTGAGGTCCTGTGGCTTTCTACAGGCTAGACATGGATTTCTTTCCGGTCATGTGCAGGGTCTTGAGAAAACATCATGTCTCTTGCCTCTTCCTGTCCCAGAAGCACGCAACAGGGCATGTAAGGGACATTATCTTTGGCTGCCCCATGGCATGRGTCAGCCCAGCTCTCGCAGGACCATTCCAGCTGATGGGATGTATCCAAAAGATCAGGCTGCCCATCCCATGGTGCTGGGTGCTGCTGACTGGGGGGTCCTACGAGATGGCTGAGCAAAAGAAGGGCTCGTCCGGGAGTTGAACCCGGGACCTCTCGCACCCGAAGCGAGAATCATACCCCTAGACCAACGAGCCGGGGTGGCTCAGGTTGGCCTTCCTAGGCAGCTTTGGGGCTCCCTAGACCTGCCCCATCTCCCTGTCCAAGGGGAGCCTGTGTCTGCTGCATCCACGGTGCCAAGACAAGGGCCAGGAGCGAGCACAGCATGGTATTGGTGGTTAAGATTTTCCTCTGGGCTTTCTCACTCACTTGGGGTTGAATGAAATGGCGATGGGATGGCACCGTTAAGCACAACGTTCCTGTGCCCAAGCCCTGAAGCTGCGGTGGCAGTAGGAGGGCCTGGCTGCAGGGATGAAGGGCTCTGTCGGTGGCTGTAGCCTGGCTGATTTGCCAGGGGTSCGTGGCTTCTCAGGGCACCAAACCTGCTCTAGAAACCTCATGGTGTTTGCTAKGAGGCCGGGATGTTTGTTGGCACCTCCATGTAGCCCTCTTGTTATCCTCCTCCTCTAAGGAGCATTTGTGATAGCTCTGATGGGAAACCATCCCGCTTTTGCTCGCAGGTGCCAGAGTTTGAGTCCCTGTGTTGGCCAAWGCTGTCAAATTCTCCCATTCCTATATCTCTTGCACAACAGAACTGGAGCAGCAGGTGATAATGAAGCATTTCTGAAACACTGCCTGCCATCCACCTTCTCCAGCTCTGTTCCCCGACCTCCAGCCCTTGCTCACCTGGCATGGGCCCCATTCTGGTGGTCTCAGCCCAGGTAGGCAACACCATCCCCATCCTTATATTTGGTAAGGGCTGCTTCCCTTTGAAGCACCTGCTTTGTTTGTTTGTCTGCCTGCAGGAGGTTTCCAGTACAGTTTCCCTGGACTCAAATACTGCCTGCTGCACCAGAAAATAGTTGCACAGGGCTGAAAGGCATCTTAATTATTTTTGGGACATCTTTGCTTGAAAGGTGGGTGCCCCCCTCCGCAAGGGTGCTGTGAGTGTGGGCATCGGGGTGCAGGGCAGCAGGGCGCCATGGCTTAGCTGGTTAAAGCGCCTGTCTAGTAAACAGGAGATCCTGGGTTCGACTCCCAGTGGTGCCTGGGAATGTTTTTCTCCCTGCCCCGCACCTCTAAAACCCCAGGCCTGGGCTGAGGGAACTAGTGGAGCTTTCACGCCAAAGCTAGACCAGGTGTTCAGAGCGAGTCCAAGGACAGAGCCTCTCTGTTACTTGATCCTGGGAGGAAGGAGTTTCCTTGTGCTCTGGCTCCTGGCGTGCGGGCTATGACCCAGTGGTCACTTTGGCAATACACATTTTTATGGAAAAAAAAAAAAAATCTCCTCATTACTCTACTCCGTCTTTACCTTTAGACAAAGAGATGAAGGAGAAAATGGAGAGGGACAGGGGAACATCAAGCATCGTTCTCATTCTCCTTGCCATCCCTGTACGCTGCCGACTTGTGATTGCTGCTCAGGCTTTCTCCATCCAGCTGCTCCTTTCTGTGGCCTTGGAGTCATATTTCTCCCTGCTTTTCAGAACCAGCTGCAAGTTTCGGTTGTTTGGTCAAATAGAGGGCGGGGGGGCAGGGGGGAAAGCTCAAAATAACCCCCAGAGCATCAGACGAGGTGGCCGAGTGGTTAAGGCGATGGACTGCTAATCCATTGTGCTCTGCACGCGTGGGTTCGAATCCCACCCTCGTCGCTCCCTGGGGACTCCTGTCTCACCTGTGCAGAGTAGGAGCCTTTTGGTGCAGGCTCCATTGTGCAGCCCTGCATGGAGAAGATGGTCGAGCCCTGCTGCTTCCCAAGAAGGTCRGAGCTGTCTCTGTGTTTTGCCTTCGTAAATAGGGTCTGTAGGTGCCCAGATGTGAACATCATCCTCTCCTTGCCCTCCTTCCCTGCTCCTACTGTCTCCCTGGTGCTGGGATCCAGGGCTAAGTTACAGAAAGCACCTTCCTTGCAGGTGGGGGGTCCCATTCAGAGGCAACCTCCCCCTAGGAGATGCACCACCAGCCTCGGTGGGTGTTGTGCCTGTGACAACTAGTGCAGTGCAAAAGCAGTGCAGGGCCCCAGCCTGGAGAGCCGGCAGCACCCAGCTGCGCCAGGGTGAATCCGTGCCTGCCTGCCTGGCTCGCTCCTGCCTGTCTCCCTTGCTCTTTCATGTTAAATATACGTCTCCATCTGCATTAATGGTCTCGCCTGCCGAACCTGCTCTTGGTCGCTCAGGGGCTTGCGCTGCCCTTCTGCATCAGGGTGACGTGCAGGACCCCACACATCCTGCACAGGAGCTGCAAGGCGCTGCTCCCCGTCCGTGGGCAGAGACAGCTGTTCCTTGAACCCGTGGTACCAGGCAGCTCCTTTCTCTGCTGCCGACCACATCTCCTCTGGGAACTGAGGTGCCAACCAGCAAGGAGCCCCCTTTGGCGGGGAAATGACCCAGGGTGCCAGCCAGGGAAGGAGACATTAGCACGTGCTGAGTCTGGCACTGCTCTTTTCTCTTTCTCTCTTGATTCTGAGATCCACTTTTTTTCTTCTCCACACCTCACACCCTTGGGATTCCCCRCTGGGGACAAGGCTGCACCTTGCTGAAGCAGCTCCATGTCTTAGCAGTACTTTTCCGAGACCAGCACAGCTATGGTGTATTGACAGCTCCCCTATATACGTGCCTGTGTTTGCTGGGGAGAGCACAGGGTGAGTTACTCCGAGATGAGGATGGGAAAGAGGGAAAATACCTCATGGGAGGTTTTTACACCTGCTAGGAGGTTTTTATTGTTGCAGTCCTAGAAGACGTGCAGAAAGCAAAGTCCTGCATTTGTCTAAGAGTATATGTGCTTTGAAATGCCRTGTGCTGGGGCTGCCTGCCACTCTGTCTTCAGGACATGGGCAAAATGATTACAGTCTTCTTTCCATAACAGGGAGAAAACACTGGCTTGCAACTCGCATGGAGGCCACGGTGATTGCAGAAATTGGTGCCAGGCTTGTAAATACCTTCCCCGCCGTCTGCCCCTTTCTTTCTGGGCAGTGTTGTGGCTTGGAGGCAAGCCAAGCTTGCCAAGGCATAGCTGTCCGTGCTGGAGGCCTGTGTTTGCTTTTAGCCTTCCCCTGGGGCTTTGTTTCCTTCTCATGCTTTAAGGGGATGCCCTGGGGAATGAATGGGGAGTTACTTCCCTCTGCCAAGTGAGAAATGATGATCTGGCAGTGGGGAAATGCCAGTCCTGTCCCATCCCATTGCCATGAGGCGCTACGATGCTCGGCCAGCCCTACCATTTTGGCAAATATGGTTGAGTATGCCCCAGGACAGCAAGGATCTCACAAAATCCCTGCCCTGAGTATGCCCCAGGACAGCAAGGATCCCTCACGAAAGGGAGGTAGGAGATTTTAGCAGGGGGGATGTGGGGCGAAAGCTGTTTCAGAGCCCAGTGTTGCACATCTAGGGAAACAAAAACTCGCAGCAAGAGACCATGAACTTCAAAGAGCAGGCCACAGTGTGTGCTTTTCTGCAGGTGCTGGCTGAGGTTGCTCCTGTACGTGACACAGGGGACTCCAAGGCATGCATGGGGATCCGATCCACTCCCTGTCCTGCAGCAGGATGGCAACCTTCAGGCTTGTGGGGCAGAGAGGCCTGGGAGASGACAATATGTGACCCCATTGGGATGGCCTTGAAGCCTGCTGGGCAATGTCTCCCCAATGTCTCCAGCGCACGGTGACAAGGTCTGCTGGGGGGCACACACTCACCCGCTGTGAAGCACCAGCCCACCCAAGGACGGGGCAATTACAGGATACATGGGGCAGCATGAAGATTGCCTGCAGCCCCGGGGAGGTGCCTCACAGCTTGAGCTTGGACCTTCCTGGCCCAAGGAAGCCCAACAGCTTGGGCTGTTGACAGGGTTGGGGTCACAAAACGCCTTCCCCAGTGTCACTGCAGGGCCTTGGCACCCCTCCATGAGCCTTGTGGGGACCCGGGGCCAGGTACGTGTTTCCCCTCTCYCATGTTTGTCTCTTGGCTGCTTTCCTTCCCTGGATTTCCAAGAGATGACTGTCTCCTCAGCCCAGCAAATTCATGCATGTAAGCAAACACAGGTGCACACGAGTGCAGCAATAGCTGTACTTCCAGCAACCTCAGCTCCTTTTCACAGACACCAGGGGCCTCTAATCTGTGTCAACCCTTGCTTTGCTGGAAATCAAAAGCAGAGAAGTGAAACTGGGGGTTGCAGAGTGCTGTTGGGAAGGAAACGCATCTTTGTGGGAATCATTGGACTCGAGCCATGTTTCTCCCCATGCTCTCACCTGCAGGACAAAACAGGGCTCAGATGACAACACATTTTGGACCCACTACAGAGGTCACTAAAATAGGTCTGATATGCTTGATTAGGTGGAGTTTTCTTGGTTTTATTGTTTCTCCAGAGAAAGTCACATCTTGAGCAGAAACTGCTCATCTTGTGAAATGAATGAGGGTTAGAAAACCAGTCCCATCTTTCCCCCAGATACTTGCATTTCCAGGAAGAACTCTTTAGTGCATGCTCTGCCTTTGGTTTAATCCCATTCATTACCCAAATCTACTTATTTTAACTGGCTAACACGTACCTTTTGTTTCTTCTTTCCTCTTTTCCGGACAAAAGGCTTGTTCCAGTGTACGAATTGCTCACATGCAGCATTTTTCACCCTTTAATTGTCCCCACAGGTGTGCTGCAATCACCACAGTGCGTACCGATATGCTGCAGGAATCCTGCATGACCTGAGGAGTGGAGCTGGACCTCAAATAATCAAACAGAATGGCAAAACTGAAACACACGGTGAGGCTGGGGCCTGGAGGATCCCAGCTGCTGTTGGGGGCTGGGAAAAGAGTCTCTCCAGAAAAATCCCTCCCCCCTTTTTTCCTTTTTTTCTTTTTTTTTTTTCCTCCTGGAGTCAGAAGGATACACAGAGACATAAAAAGGATGCAGAAAAATATCTGTGAAGCAGAAATCTCTCCTCTCTCTTTCTCTCTCTTTCTCTCTCTTTCTCTCTCTTTCTCTCTCTTTCTCTCTCTTTCTCTCTCTTTCTCTCTCTTTCTCTCTCTTTCTCTCTCTCCCCTCTCTCTCCCCTCTCTCTCCCCTCTCTCTCTTCTCTCTCTCTCTTTTTCTCTCTCCCCTCTCTCCTCTCTCTCTCTCTCTCTCTCCCCCTCTCTCTCTTTCTCTCTCTTTCTCTCTCTCCTCTCTCTCTCCTCCCTCTCTCTCTCTCTCTCTCTCTCTCTCTCTCTCTCTCCTCTCCTTCCTCTCTTTCTCTCTCTCTCCTCTCTTTCTCTCTCTCTCTCTCTCTCTCTCTCTCCTCTTTTTTTCTTTCTTTTTTTTTTCCTCTCCTCAGGCAGACAGTCACTAGGGACAATTCAAGGCTACAAATATTGGGYGGACAGGACCACATCACCTTAGTGACTCGGGTGACCCTGCAAAGCCCTACAAGGCGCATGTTCAGCAGCGATGCTGGAAATACCTGGCTCYACACACGCATTACATGCATCCCCCCTAGTCCTGCCCTGATTTATTCCAGGGTGGGAGATATTGATGCTTTCATCTGGTCTCTGATAGCATTAAATGAAAAGCCTTCTTCAGCCTTTCCTTGGCCCTACAGCCTGATGACTCGCTTGCTTGCTTGGTACCAATTCACCCACCACGTAGGTGACTCACATTTAAGTGCAGCTTGGGACTTTTGTGTCTCCTCAGCAGCTGGGCAGCTAACAGGGTTTTAGCAGAGCAATCTGGGGTCACATGGCAACCTGTAATTAAAATGTCTTGTCTATGTCACTTCATCATGGCAAAAAATAGCTGTGAGCCTCTAGCTTCTTAGTCTATTCATAGAGCAAGATGGAAAGGCTTTTGGCCTCCGAATGGGCTTAGTGAGCAAAATAAATCAGTTTAGGTGTGCATCACCTTCAGGAATGGGCTGTAGCATCTATTTTAAAACCTTTGATCAGTTTCTGTTTAAAATATTATATACCTTCCAAGCAGAATTTGTACCATGGATGTGAGGAATAATAATAATAGGAAAAAGAAAAATGACATCCCTTAAGGATATGGAGAGCAGGTCCAAAAATGAAAGAGTTTGATTGTGCCAGGATGGCTTAACAGCATTTTGTCTGTGTCCTTGCTATGTGGGCACCTTGCAGTGGAGAAGGAGTGTTCAGGGCTCTGCTTGTCTGGAAACGTGCTCAGTACCCTCATTGCCATCTATTTGTTTTTGGTGCCTCTCTTTGGCATTTTTTTCCACTGTCTCTGGCACAGTTCTTCACTGCTCTTTGCGTCTTTCCTGATTTTCTWGGCATTTATGACTGACACAGTGCAGGAACCTGGCTGTTTTTCTTAGGGCTTGTGTCTTTGGGATGCAGCTTTCTTGTGTTCCGCCTCAATCCCTGAGCTCACGAGCTGACCTTATGCTCGAGAGCTGAATTCCCTGGTGATTTACGCTGTGCTTGGAAAGAGGGAGGGAAGGAGGGGAAGATGCGCGSCAGGGATGCGCCTGCCCTAAATTCTGCCCGAATGCTTCCCTGCCTTGTAGCAAAAGACCTAAAAGGTACTTTGGCCTGGGGAAGCAACATAATTACTGCTTGCAGCTTGAATCATTTCAATCTTACTTAGCATTAAATTGAAGCAAAACATGCCAGATGAAAGGGGAAACTGTTTAATCAGCTGGGGGGAGCTTTCCGGGCAAAAACTGCTGTTTGCCGGAGTTTCATGTGGAAGGAATGCGCCTGCTCCCTTGGGGGTCGGACAGGGTATAAAGCTCAGCGCCGGCGCCTGTCCTGCCATTCGCTTCYCCAGACGCAGCCTCCTCTGTCACCTGGGTGAGTTGGGACGGGCTCTGTCTCCTTCTCCGGGCTGGGCTGCTGCTCTCGTGGCTCTCTCGAGCTCCGCAAAAAGTTCAAGGTTTGCTACCTCTCTCCTGCCTGGGGAGGGCATCAGGGAAGGGRTTATTTCTTTTGCAAAATGAGGGGTTCCAGGCATAGAAGCTGTGGGATGTCGGATTTGCAGGGTTAAGGCGAGGGTCTCTAACCAGAGAGCCAGGTGCATCTTTCACTGTTTTTCTTTTAAAAAGCAATTTAGCACATTTCCAGGTTACAGGGAACGACGTGCTTCCCTTTAAGGAAGGGCAGCAGAGATCCCTTGGATTTGGGGATGGTATAGCCTATATCCAGCTCGCTCTTGTCGTGCTGATTTAGGTGGGTTTGATTACAGATGGATGTGTTTTAATGAACATTTTGCTTCATTTTGCTCACTGCCAGCTTTCAGTTCTGCTTTTGAGGGTCCAGTCTCAAAACATTTCTCAGCAGCTCCAGTTTCTATTTTCTATCCCTGGACACTCAACTCCAGGCAACCTGCTTGGGTTGGCTTTTGAGGGTCCGGTCTCAAAACATTTCTCAGCAGCTCCAGTTTCTACTTTCTACCCTTGGACACTCAACTCCAGGCAACCTGCTTGCTGTCTAGCAGGAGAGTTACAGGACGAGGGAAGGGGGATAAATGACTTCTGGCAAAGCTGCCTCTTTGCCTTTAGGAAAGTCTCCCTTCAAGGGCTTCTGAACTGTCCACACACCCTCTAGCTACTTCTCTTCTGCTCTCATTACCGGAGCTGCTGACTTGGGGCTCGACAGGGACAGCCCAGCCTCTGCCTCGCACTGACACCTTGCTCCGACTTCCAGGTTTCCCTCCTCGCTGCGCAATGTCCTGCTACGACCTGTGCCTGCCCTCCTCCTGCGGCCCCAAGCCGCTGGCCACGAGCTGCACCGAGCCCTGCTTCAGGCGCTGCGGCGACTCCGTGACCATCATCCAGCCGCCCACCGTCGTGGTGACCCTGCCCGGCCCCATCCTCAGCTCCTACCCGCAGAACACCACGGTGGGATCCACGGCATCGGCGGCCGTCGGGAGCTACCTGCGGTGCTGCGGGGTGCCCGTCGCCTCCGGCGGCGCCCGGGGGCTGCGGGATGCTGGACTGCTGTGCCTGGGCGGCGGGCTGTAGAGGCTTCCGCACCRCTGCGCCGCATCCCGCCGACGCCAGCACAACGTCCGCCTAGGAAAGGAAAAACGAAGCACGCAAAAGAGCTGGGGAGAGAACTGAGGAAGTGTACGTGGGTTTCCAAAGCGTGGGAGGCACCTGCAGCTCCTCCTGGAAGGAATGGAGCCGTGGGAAGTTGCTGTCACTCATGATCGTGCCTCTCAATATCTTTCTTGCTATGCTTTACTTGGTATTTCCATGTAGGTGTCCCGTCCTATGGTGTTGCACAGCATTTGCTACTGGCTGGGCTAAAATGCTTATAGCTGGCTGTAGATGGAAGATGATAGTCGTGGGCTACAGGGGCAATAGGGAGAGAGGAACACAGTGTAGGGATCGGTTTGTCCTTAAGTGGGAGATTAGCCATTTCTTTTCTGAGCACTGGAAAAGCACTTCTACTCTCAACTGATTTTTTTTCTACTTTTTCTTCTCATTAAAGACATACTACATCATAGCCTGAGTCTTCTGGTGTTTCCTTTGCCTGCAGCCTGAAGCGATAGCCTGCTCTCCAGGCAAGTTCCTGCTGTGAGGGGGATCTTTGCTGACTGAAATGGAATTTTCTGCTGCTAAGCTGCACCATGTGCCCACAGCAGCACCCTCCTTGCCAGGGAAAGCAGGGAGAGGGGTATCCAGCAATGCAAAATGCAGTGCAGCTACCCAGGCTTTCTCTGAACACAAAGACAGCAGAAGCCCAACTTTGTCAAGATCTGCAGCTAAGCAGCTMTTTATTTGAAATAGTAGGGGATGAAGCAGCCTGGCACCTCTCAAAAGCACCAGGTGTGACGGCCGTGACTCAGGCCTTCGGTAACATCAGCAATAACTGTATATAAGCATAGTAATAGAGACATGAAGGGGAAAAAAATAAGTTTTCCCATGTGCTGTAGATACAAAAGCAAGAGTTGGACCAGATCTCAGCAGTGAGCTTTGCTGGGGTTTTGAGCAGAGTGGCCATGGGAGAGCTGATCAGTTAGGGACCATCTATGAGCTGCAGAGATGCGAGGATGAGGACATTTCAGAGGTAAATGAGTTGTCCCTTGGTTGGCCAGCTCACAGACGTCTCAGAGGAGCAGTCTGGTGTCTCAAACACACCAGCAGCTTGTCACAGTCCAGAATATAAGCCTATTCCTGGCCACAACCCAAGCGAGCTCCATCCTTAGATCTTCCCAGAAACTAGGATGCATAACTTCTAGCTGTGGGATGAGCCGACTGAACAGATTAAATGAATTTGAAGAATAATTGTTTTTCAGGGAGAGACTGCAAGCGTCTTGAGAAAAAGACACTAGGCMTTGAATAAGCCTCTTTAAGAGGGCATGTACCATCAAGAAGAACTTTTTTCACCTGATGGAAGGAAGATAAGGATATGATTAAGATCTCCACAGATATAGCTTAAATCTTCTTTCATATGACGACTATTTTTCTAATGTGACACTTTGCATAAACTTTATRAGCATTTATAATGAAAGATTATGCTAAGCTTGAAAGCATGATGATCTTCAAAAGCCTATGTTCAAGCTCAGCTGGTTTTATTGCTCAGGTCTTCAGAGGCGTTCCTAATTTGGAGATAATTTACATGGCTGTTGCTTTGCAATCAGAGCAGCAGAAGAAGAGAGATGTAGGTTCACATTCATAGTCTAAGGGCTGCTCAAACGTTTTTATCCAAGATCTAGGAAATTGTCCTAGGAGAGAAGCAAAATTCTACCAAACATTGCGAAGTGGAAGAGCAATAGTTCTCTAGCAAAGGACTGACTGGGAAGCCATAGTTATYTGGGGGTTTGTAAGGCCATTTTTCAACTGTTTGCTTAGTGGGACAGTCCAGGATTGGGCAAGGGAGAAGAAGAACAACATTTTGAGGTGACTTTTTGTTGAATGACTCCGCTGGTGAATTTGTACAGATTTTCCTCTGAAGACCCAGTGTCCCAGAGGAGACTAAAACCTGCATGCATCCTTGACTTGACTTGAAAAAAYTGATGTCCTATTGCATCCAGAGCCATGGAAGAGAGAATCTTGGGGTGCTGCGGGGATCTTCATCCCAGAGGATGTTGGCTCCCTGTCTCCCATGGGTGCTGTGGCTCCCTGCTATCTTGGCTCCCAGTTTAAGATCTGTTCTGAATTTGCCCTGCCACATATGCCTCCTAGCCAATATTTGCCCTGGGCAGGACCCTGTAGACTTATTAATCAGGTCCTAAAATACAGGTTTCTCAAAGACTGTGGAGCAGAAGGCCCTGGTGAGACATAGAGAGCAACAGACCAAAACTGAGGGTACATTTGCAGGAGGACACATAGCCCAAGCTGGGCTGAAGAATAAAGATTAGCAGATAGAAGTATGCTTACGGAGGGATGGAGGGTTTTGGTCACAGCATTGCCTGCTCAATGACAAGAACAACAGAAGCATTTATCGGAGAAGACTGGAGCTCAAATGGCACCCTTTGGCCATGCCTGGATCTCTTGATGTTCATGTCTCCTACTCACCTCCCATCTTCCCTCACATTCTCATTTCCTTGTAGGAAACCATTTCCCTGCTGTCACTCAACATCCTCCTGGAGCAGTCATTGCTTCTTGGAGACAGCTGTTTCCTTTCATTTCCTCCCATCCTTGGCAAATGGGCTCACCTGGGTTCTCTGCTTGGAGAAGCCATCAGAAGAGGCCAGTAGCCATCTYCTGCACACAGCCAGGTACCAGTGAGCCCACAGCTCCAGGTGCATGCAGTGGTGAGCGCTGGGTTGCATTGCCCTTCTGAGGATGGGGGAGAGGGAGACGAGGAGAGATGAAGTCATGGTTTGGGTTGGAATTAATTTTTTTTTAACAGAAAAATAGAGAAATGTCACAGAAAAGTGAGGATGAGTACAAATAGGACTGTTGGGTGTGCAAGCCCCCAGCAGAATGGGACAGGATATATGGATGGAGGGACTGATGGCGGCTGGATTGGCTGGTGAGCAAGAGCCCAGAACACCTACGTACAGCTTCCCTGCACGCACGGATTAGGAGACGAGAACCCCAGTGTCTCAGTGGGACAGGAGCAAGAGGCAGATCCACTGCCAGCACCTACAGGGTAGGAAAAAGTGCACCCTGCTCCAGCATGCTGGCATCAAGCTGTGGACAAGGCCAGGGACACGAGGGCTGTGTCCCTTGTCTTGCTCACCACAGCAAGGTCGGAGCACGTTGGGATATATGTCTGTGGAGCCAACCACGACAGAGCACAGGCATGAGGGAATGATTGTTTTTTTTACCCTACCCTCAAACTCCCTTCTTTTCTGTGAGGTTTTACACAGAGCCTCGCAATGCAATTTCCCACAAGAGAAAGAGCATTTGCTCTTGTGCTTTAGGAGGAAGAGAGGGAAAGGTTGCAAAGCAGGGATAACAGAGAGGAGAAGGCTCTATCAGGACAACATCTTGGCTTGGGGCACCGGCTGCTGCACCCACAGATTAACTACAGGGCAGGGGCTTGCGGTGTTTTCGCCAGGCGCCCTGTCCCCTGTGCAAGGCTCCGGTGCCAAGCCCAGCAAGCCAGACAGGCAATGACTCCAGCACCCCAGGGGACTCCTGGCTGGATGCTCTGTTTTATTTTTTCCGGGGTTGAAAATCCCATAAAGCAGGAAAATAACAGGTCTCCGCACTGTGTGAGTCACCTGGAAAGAAGAACACAAATCAAAAGGCGCTGGCGTCCCGGTCTAGCCCTCCAGGTGCTGCCCATGGGAGCGGTGTTCGGGCTCCTGCAACCCTGCTCGCTCTGCCAGGGCTGCAGCTCAGCCYGGGACTCGCTCCCCTCCAGACACTGCTCCCTCACAGGCCCCTAACATCCTCGTGCCTCCGAGTGTGTGCTCCCCACGAGAGCAGCCCCAGGGGAAGGTGCTGCTGCTGCAGAGACAAGGCTGAGCGCAAAGACAACATCGCTTAGATCCTAAGGCTTGACAAGGTGCTGTTATTGAAAAACAGGGACCTGATGGAGTTTTATYTTCAACAGAAGTTAAAATATTCCAAGGATGAAAAAAAAAAAATCACATTTGCTAAGTGTTAGGTACCTGCAGATTTCCTAATGCAGAGGAGGATAAGCTGCTTATTATCTGCTGTTGCTAGAGATCATCACGTAGCCTGGACGAAGCCAGACAGCTGCAGGGACTCTTGCAGCAGGGAAAGCACAAGGGTGCAATACCCTCCCTGCCAACTCTACCTTATGACTTGCAACCACAAGAGGCAAATAAGCACTGTCCACAGCCAGGCCTTCCTCCCTGSGCCCGGCTGGCAGCCATCCTCATGTGGCCTGGGGAAAGGACTGTTATTCTGGTGCAGCCTGGAAGGAGGTATTATTAACCCCTTCCTGCCCCTTGCAGGCATTACAGCACTTGGCTAGGGCAATTGCTGCGGCTGTTTCCTGGGGGGAAAATGAGATCCTCACATTCCAGTCTTGCTGCAGGCAGACCATGCAAAAATTAACTCTGGTAATTCTGTTTTCCAGGCTGCTGCACTATTCTAGCATCGTCGGGGAGCCACAAGCTGGGGCTCTCTGCTGGGCCATGGCCCACAGCAGCTGGGCTTGCTGCCCTGCACAGGTACAGGCAGCCCTAGAGCTGCCCCAGAGCTGAATATCGGCTACCCCAGAGACCGGGAGCTGCTGACAGAGCAGCCCCACCGAGCCCACAGTCAGCTCCTGAGCCCAGAGAAACGGAGCCCATGTCCCCTGTGCCCACCCGGCGCCACCATCACCGTGCCCAGAGCCTTGTCTGGCACCACGGGGTGCCTGAAGTGTGCTGGAGCGGCCACARCTGAGCCACCCCGGCTCGTTGGTCTAGGGGTATGATTCTCGCTTCGGGTGCGAGAGGTCCCGGGTTCAACTCCCGGACGAGCCCTCCTTTTGGCCCTCCATGCCAAYGGCATCCACAGGCTGGCATCAATATTTTGGGGTAAACGCCTCTCCTTGGCTYGGGGAAGGCCCTCTGACACCAGCATCCTATGGCTGCCTGCAGATAGCATGGCTAGGCTCATGACCATAGGGTTCCTCCTGCACCCAACATCTCTTCTTGAAATGCAAGAGAGTCCAGATCAGCTCATGCCACCAGTGCCGCCAGTCTCAGGAGGTGCCCAGCATGGCTGGCCATGCTGCATCCTGCCTCAGCCATTCACCCGGAGCAGGGAGACCCCTCTTGCTGCCCCTGGGCTGCCCCTGTCCAGAAAGCAGATCCCATGTTCCCTAACCCTGGCAGATGTTGGAATASCCAGAGGTGAGGGGTGGCTGTGGTCACCATGGGCACATGSWAAATCAAGGCRGGGGGATGTAGCTCAGTGGGAGAGCGCTTGCTTCGCATGTAMGAGGCCCTGGGTTCAAGCCCCAGCATCTCCATGTGTCTTTTCTTCTGGAACACCATCTTCCCCAGCTGCACTGACAAAAGCTGCTGGGCTCTTGGAGAGCAGCTCTCCCCTTCCTACCAGGAAAGAGATTTTCCTCTTCTCTCTTAGAGACTGGGCTCTCTCTGGGATCCTGAGATCTCCCCTGGGTGGCCAGGAAATCCTTCTGGTCTCTTTTCCCACCCACCAGGAGCAGTTGAGTGACCATAAAGCTGCTCAGGGGACTCCAGAACAGGCCGGATGTCTCTGGCGCAAGTCAGGGGTTTTCTTTCTGGACACATTCCCCAGGGCAAGGGGGATGTGCCTGTGCAGTGCGGGGAGCTGTGCTGCTGCAGGACCATAGCCCAGCTGCTCTGCACCGAGCCCTGGGACCGAGGGGTGCCCATGGGCAGGGTCCCATGCACCCCAAGGTGCTGCCGCCCAGGGCTGTGATGGCCGAGGGGTGAAGGCGTTGGACTCGAAATCCAATAGGGGTTTCCCTGCGCAGGTTCGAATCCTGCTCACAGCGAGAGGTTTTACTGGAGAGGGTCCAGGGCCCATGCTGAGGGGCTCCAGYTGGGACTTTGGGTTATTCCTCAGGGAATGCCAAGGTTGGAGAACGGGAACGGRGATCAAGGCAGCCCCGGTCCTACCCTTTGCACCTGGACAGCTGCTCCCACCCGGGGACAGGCAGATCCTGGCTGGGACCCTTTGCTCCTGGAGCAGCCCCAAGGCAGACGGGCCACTGGGGTTTTGCAGCATCCACTGCATTGCAGTGGCACTAGGCCATCATTTCTGGGACCATTTGAAATTGACTTTTTGAGGGGATGTGATGAGGGACAGGGGCCACAGAGGGATGGTGAGGACCTAACCTGTTTGTGGACATACACGACTCACAGTCTTGGGCCTTGCTATGGGTTTACCTACAAGCACTCCTGCTAGAGGGCTGAGCATGCATGGCACCACCAGCTCGTGATGTTGGCCATAATCCCACATCATCCCTAGAGCCATGGGGTGCTGCAGCTGGCCCTCACTGTGCCATCCTGGCTCGTTGGTCTAGGGGTATGATTCTCGCTTTGGGTGCGAGAGGTCCCGGGTTCAACTCCCGGACGAGCCCTCCTTTTGGGCCGAAATAGGACCATGTTTGCCTGGCTGGTGCATGAGACCCTGTCCGAGGCCATGACCAGCACCAGGGCCAGTGGTGTCCAAGGCAATGGGCACAGCCAGCTTGTTGGACCATGCTGCTGCCAGGTCTGGTCCCGGTGAGAGCGATGTGGTGCTCCATGCCACACAGGAACAYCTCTCCATGCAGGTATTTCACCATGTGCAGCTCTTGGGAGAAAGGAAAATTAAACAGTTTGGGGGATTTCTCCACACCTGGAAGGCTCTGAGAAGAAAGCCAATCCCATCCATTCCTGGGAGAAAAGGACTTTCTTTGGGACCATAAATGAGGTCACTGGGATCCCAGACACTGGGMTGGAGAGCTTTCAGGACGAAAAGTGTATGGAGATGCTGGGGTTTGAACCCAGGGCCTCTTACATGCGAAGCAAGCGCTCTCCCACTGAGCTACATCCCCCTGCTCTGCTGCTCGTTGCACCCGCTGCCACCACACACCTCCTGCTGCCCCAACACCTGCAGGGCTGGGGACACGGCACCTGCTTTGTGGCACCCGCCCAGATGCCAGGGGTGCACCAAGAGGCATTTCCCCTCCAAGGCTGGTGCCRGTTTGCGGATGCCGTCTGCAGTGATCCCAGTGCTCTCAGGTGCACAGGCACCCAGAGGTCACCTGCAGCTGGTGGCCAGGGCCACCTTGTGGGGCTGCAGCACAAGGCAGCTGGCAGGTCCCCACGCGGTGGCCCTGCTGGGATCTCAGACAAGCAGCAGCTCCACTCAACCACGGGGCAACACGAGCGGAGAAAGCCAAAGGAGAGGACCCAGAGAAGCTCTGGGATGAAGAGGCACCCACGATGCCCAAAACGTGGGCTCGTCCGGGAGTTGAACCCGGGACCTCTCGCACCCTAAGCGAGAATCATACCCCTAGACCAACGAGCCGCCGCGCGCCATGCTCTSCACAGCCCGGCCTGGCCTGGCGGGCGCCCAGCGCTGCTGCGCGGCCGGCACAGCCCCAGCGCCAGCGCCAGTGCCAGCGCCGGCCGGAGCTGCTGCCTTCTCCCGCGCAGCCGGCGCCCCAGCGCCTGCCCCCGCGCGCGGCACCGCACGCGGCTCCCCAGCGGCAGCGGGGGCTCGGGGGCCGCGCGAGGGGCGGGCAGCGGCGCCGCGTGGGCAGCGGCAGCCCCGGGGCAGGGGGATGTAGCTCAGTGGGAGAGCGCTTGCTTTGCATGTAAGAGGCCCTGGGTTCAAGCCCCAGCATCTCCACACACTTTTCTACACAAGGCTCCTTTCTTTCACTGCACAGTTCCCGAGGAGGAGATTTCCCTCAGCTGTCTAGAGAATGATCCCTCTCCTGGGATGGGAGGTTTCTCCCCAGTTCCCATAAAAAACCTTCTAGTTGTTCTTCTTTTCCCCTCCCCTGGGACCAGCTGGCCCTGGGTGCAGACGCTGGGGCTGCCTCAGCAGCTCTGAGCTTTGTCAGTCAAGTGACTGCAGGACTGGGCGGACTCCCGCCAGGCTCTGCCTCTGCCATGCAGGCACAGGAGGGCCCCATCGCTCCCGGCTCTCCTGCGGGATGGGGGTTTTGGGCCAGGACCAAGGCAGCCACGCTGCCCATGGCCAGTGCATGAGGCATCACTGCACCCTGTGTTCATGCATGGCCTGCACAGGTAGGTGTCCAAAAATGGGCTCGTCCCGGATTTGAACCCGGGACCTCTCGCACCCTAAGCGAGAATCATACCCCTAGACCAACGAGCCAAGGTGCCACATGCCTCTGCACATCCCGTGGACGTGTCCCGGATTTTTGGGCTGCTGAGGGAGGGCAGTGATGATGTTCCCTTTGCATCTCACTGATTTTTTTTGGGAGGTGAGGTCCCCACTCCTAGTTCAGGGAAGCAGAATGATATCCAGATGTGTSTGTAGAGGGAKCAGCAGCAGACAGCCAGGACACTTTCCCATTTCATCAGAGTTAGAGTGGCTATGAGAGGCCAGGGCAGGATGCTCACCAGGACAACATAGATGCCCAAGGGCAGGGACACGTCTGCATGCACCAAACCACTACCATTCCCAGGGCTGTGATGGCCGAGGGGTGAAGGCGTTGGACTCGAAATCCAATAGGGGTTTCCCTGCGCAGGTTCGAATCCTGCTCACAGCGAGAGGTTTTACTTTGGGGGGTCCAGGGCTTGTGTTGGGGTTCCCAGCTRGCACCCTGGGCTGCAGAGGTAGTCTCCCTTGCACAGGGAAAGTGTGGGGCCCTGTTGCAGCATCCTGCAGGTGGGTGTGCAGATCCTGAGGGAGCGGAGAGCTGGGGATGCTGCAAGTGCGGCATATGGAGAGTCCCCCCAAGTTCCTTGGCATACCTCCGTTCCTTGGCATATCTCCTGTCTTGTTTTTTTTTTTTTTTTTTTTTTTTTTTTTTTTTTTTCTCCCCTCTGAGAGCAGAGGGAGAGGGAACGAAAGGAGAACCAAACACCAGATGAGACCTGTCCCCCAGCAGCTCAGGGCCCCATTTCTTGTGCAGGACTGTGAAATGTGGGAGCTGAGCTTGGTGGGGTTCCTTTTCCACTCCCATGGCTCGTTGGTCTAGGGGTATGACTCTCGCTTTGGGTGTGAGAGGTTCCCGGGTTCAACTCCCGGACGAGCCCTSCTTTTCAGCACCCTGTGCCCTGCTGCTGCCTGGCCACCATAGCAGGGCCCCAGGAGAGCCAAGACTTCAGCCACCAGGGTCAGAATAGGACCTGAAAGTCCATGAGGACCTTCCCTGCCTTTGCCGCAGCCAGGCCTCTCTGCTGTCCCCATCCTCCAAGGACACTAGGGTCATCCTACGTCTTTGCTGATGTGGATGGCGGTAGCCACAAGGGAATACTGGGGCTGGACACCATACCAGGCAGCTGCTTTCCTCTAGGTAGCAGCAGCTCCTGCGATTAGTGGGCAGCGATTAGCGATTACTGGTGAGCACTGCCTCTGGTGCCAGCCCTGGCACCCACATGTCACCCATGGGATACATTGCCTACYGTCACATCAAGCCTGGAAGGACTTTTCTGCCCAAAGTCATTGCCCTTCTGTTTAACCAAGACCCTTTCTTTTTTTTTTTTTTTTGGCTTTGGATCAGCACAGTTAATGAGAAACCCCAGCTCCAGGAAAAGATAACGGATTGGATACTAGAAAGGCTTTTGGGTGCCCGTGGCCCTGGAAAGGACAGGTCAGGCACAGCTCAAAGGGCCCYGTGGTGGCACAGGCAGACGCCAGCGCCATGGCCAAGCTGGTGGAGTGTGTCCCCAATTTTTCCGAGGGGAACAACARAGAGGTAAGGGAGCCGCATGGAGCAGGCGAGGGGGTGGGAGGCACTGTGGGTGCAGGGGGCTCAGTTGTTCGCAGGTCGGGGCTCTGCATCAGATGTGTCTGCACAGGGCAGAGTGATAGCTTAGGGCGAACTTCTGGAGCACTTTATTCCTTAGAATTTGTAGCTCAGCTAGTTTTCTTCTCTTGTCGACATTTGGCCCCTTTTCTGCTAGCTGAAATCCCCYGAAAGTCAAGTCAGAAAAAGTTCATGTTGTTTCCTAGGGACAAAAGCAAGCCCGCGACGGCCAGAGGCCTCAGGGGACACCTTGCAGCATTTTGGAGGAGCCTCTCTGGTCCCAAAGGGAGCTTGCTCGGCACTGCTGGTGCCCCAGGGCTCTGGTTTGCCTGGGCACCCTGGCTGGGCACATGGCCAGGGACGGGCTSTGCAGGCAGTGCCCATGGCCAGGCTCTTTCCTGCCTCTCGTGCCAGGACTGTGCGCCTTTCTGGGCATGGCTGAAGCTGAGAGTGCCCCAGAGCTGTCCATGATCATTGTTTTGCACCTCTATGACAAATCGGGGTTGCAGGGGGAGAGTGGTTGGAGTCCTGCTCCTTTCTGCTGCCTTTAGGTTGCCTGAGAGCTGGGACTCTCGAGGAGGTGGCTTGGAATATCTCATTTGGAAAGCTCCCTTTCCTTTGTTTTGTCAAACATTGTGGTTAAAATGCCATGCTGGGTGTCTGCCTCAGGCTGAACTTCGGCCCTTCCCGGCAGCTGACACGAAGGCCAYGCTAAAAGCCCTGTTTCCCCTAGGAAATGGGCTTTGCAGAGCAGATCAGTTTTGAAGCCGGCAGGGGACAGCGTCCTCAGGAGGCGCAGTGTGTGACAGACCTCTCCAGCACGGAGATGGCACCGGATCAACTCTCCCTCCTCTGCTCAGGGCTGCAGCTTGCAGGGATCCCTGTGCCCCACTTTGGATGCAGGATGCTCATGCACTACAGTCCTGCTTCTCAGTGGCACAGGCTTGTACCTGCCAGCATGCAACCTCCTCCTTGATGATGGTCCCCAAGCCCCAAGAGGCTCCTCCACGTTACACAGCTGCCGTGGCCGAGACGGGCGCCCCGCCGGCTCCACTGCCCCTCCGCCCTGCCTGTCTCTGCTCCCGCAGGTGATCGAGGCGCTGGGACAAGCCATCTCCCGGACACCCGGCTGCGTGCTGCTGGACGTGGATGCCGGGCCCTCCACCAACCGCACGGTCTACACCTTTGTGGGGACCCCAGAGGCTGTCGTCGAAGGGGCGCTGAGTGCAGCCCGAGTGGCTGGACAGCTCATCGACATGAGCCAGCACAAGGGTGAGCTCRGGAGAGCCATGGGAACTGTCCCCACACAGAGCAGTCTTTGGCGTGGGACCCTTCCCCATGCCAAGCATCCCTTGGTGTGCGAGCCATTCCATGGGCAAGCCTCCGTGTTGGCTCCAGCATGTGGGGATGGCTCCTGGACTGCCTGGAGCTTGCCCTGGCTCGCGGGTCCCACCAGCTCAAAACCTCCCTTGTCCTCACAGAGGCTAAAAACCAATAGCAAAGCATTGCCAGCAGCCACGTATGGCCCATTTCTGCATCTATGGCACATTTCTGCATCTATGGCAAGCAGCACAGCCAGGATGGATGCTGGCTGAACCACACAAAGCTTCTGCTCATCTTGCAAAGAGCCTGAAAGCACCTTTTACTGGGCTGGGCTACACATTAGTGCCTCAGACACAGCTTTCCTTGCAGTGGAAATGCTTTGTGGCAGGCTGGCTGTGAGCTGTCTCCGAAAGATGCTGGGAAAGGGCCTTCATCCCTCCTTGTCCTGCTTGCTCTTACCTGCTCCCTTCCTTCTAACGCCTGGTCCTGTCCCCAGGCGAACACCCTCGCATGGGGGCCCTGGACGTGTGCCCCTTTGTGCCCGTGAGGAACGTGAGCATGGAGGAGTGCATTGCCTGTGCCTGCAGCTTTGGGCAGCGCTTGTCAACGGAGCTGGGGGTGCCTGGTGAGTGTGGGAAGTGCTGGATGCCCGAGGCTCTGCCTCCATCTGCACCAATGCTCTCCTATACAGAAGAAGAYGCTCTTATTCTAATAGGGTAAAAAATACCTTTTGGCCACAAATGGGCAAAAATAGACCAGTGATTCCTAGTAGATGATATGCAACAGCCCCTACTCCCATCYGTCATTCCCTGCTCTCCCTTGCAGTTTATCTGTATGGAGAAGCAGCGCGCGAGGAGAGCAGGAAATCCTTGCCGTCCATCCGCGCCGGGGAGTACGAGGCGCTCCCCAAGAAGGTGAGCGGGCACAGGACGTCCTGACTAACGGGCCAAGCCGAGCAGCATCTCCCAGCCCTCAGCGAGGAGAGGAGCCTCACTAGGGAAGACCAGGCTGAGAGAAGCCAGTGAAATGCTCTAGAAGCTGCCAAGGTGGAAGGGGTTGTTGCAGGCATGGGCTGGGGAAGGAGGTCCATGGACACCCCAGCAGCTCACTCGTGCATTTGCCCCTGCTAGAAAACCTGCTTTCTGCCTCCCTCTCTGCCTCCCTCCCACAGCTTGCGAAACCAGAGTGGGCTCCTGATTTTGGACCCGCCACCTTTGTGCCCCGGTGGGGGGCCACAGTGACAGGGGCCCGGACCTTCCTCATYGCCTACAACATCAACCTGCTCTGCACCAAGGAGCAGGCTCACCGCATCGCCCTCAATGTGCGGGAGCAGGGCCGCGGCGCCGAGCAGGTACCCGGGCGCTGGCCTCGCACTGGCCACGGCCCTGCTCCCCGCAACGCATCCCGGGGCTYGGCTGGGCACCGCCTGCCTTGACCACAGCAGCTCTTCGCAGCCGGGGCGCCTGAAGAAGGTCCAGGGCATTGGCTGGTATTTGGAGGAAGAGAACATAGCCCAGGTTTCCACAAACCTCCTGGACTTTGAGACCACACCGCTCCATGAAGTCTATGAGGAGGTCTGCCGAGACGCAGAGGTGAGAGGCACGGGGTGGCACCTGATGCTTTTATCAGCTGTGTGCCTTGCAGATCCCACCTTGCAGGTTATCCCTGCAGGTTATCCCTGTGAACTTTTGGACAGGGGCCATGGTCTGGGTCTATTTTTTCACACTCTCAACTCAGAAAAGCCAGGCAGAGACCCAAGCAACAGCAAATCCCAAACACTTCATCATTAGCTTCTAATTTCCAGCTCCAGGCTCACCTCTGCAAGGCGGGGGATGTATCRAAGGCATTTCTGTGTATCCCTTGGATCCCAGGAAAGCGACCATCAATCCAGGATGCAAGAGTGGTAGCAGAGGCATGGCAAGTGGCTCTGGAAGGGGGGTCACACTTCTGCTGTCTTTTGCAGGCTCTGAAGCTCCCTGTGGTGGGGTCCCAACTGGTGGGACTTATCCCCAAGAAGGCCATGCTGGATGCAGCTGAGTTTTACATCAAGAGGGATAAACTTTTCATCCTGGAGGAGGAACACAAGATAAGGCTGGTAACGTGGCTCTTTCAGCATCAAGACAGGGGTGAGATCACAAGGAAGACCCTCCACCACCATCCCCAACCCTCCCCCTGTCACTCTTTGCAGACTGGAGACCAGGTCAGCCCCCATGCAGGTTGCATGCCCTTGTGGCATTTGGCTTGAGGGATGATACCTGCCCCTGGGAATGGCCTGGCAAGATTACAGAGTGCAAGGCAAAATGATTTATTGTCACGGCCCATAGAAGTTGAGATGCTCAAGGGAATAAAAATAAAACATTCTGTGAGGGCAGAGTGCAGGCTGCAGCATCTCAGCATGCTTGTGTGGAAGCAGGGAATGAAAGCTGGAGGACAGTGTTTGCCATCACAAAAAACATCCCAAGACCTGTGCAAGATGAAAATAAAAAGATGGCAGGCACCAGTTTTCAGTTCCGGAAGGGAAGGGAACGGGGAGGGATTTTTTTCACCCTATGAGGAACACGCTAGATAAGAGCAAGGTAATTATTTATCAGGGCAGTTTGTGTTTGCTCTCAGGCGCCTGTAAGCATGCCCCAGCGCTTGGATGGGAAACTCAGCCCTAGCGACACAGCGTAGGTGGCTCGAGAAGTTCAAGCTTATTGGCCCAGCTCTTCCTCCCTCTCCCCTGGGTGGTAACCCATTGAGTTGCCTCCTAGGGGTCAAGGATCTTGTGCTTAGTTAAAGAAGTGAGTATAACTGGAGTAAGAGGCACGGGTGCACAGGCGGGCACGGGTTGGTTCGTGCCTGGTAGCGCTGCCAGGCCCTGCGTGTGCACGTGTTGCACCTACCCATGGACTGATGTGGCTTGTGCTGCTTCTTGCAGGTGGTCAGCCGCCTGGGCCTGGATTCCCTGTCTCCGTTTAACCCCCGGGAGCGCATCATTGAGTAGGGACTCTCCCTTTTTTTGCGTTTCTTGATTCTGTTTGGTGTCTGCCTGGATCAGAGAACCCCATGCTCTGCGATTTTTTTTTTTTTTATTGAGCTAATTTTGGGATCAGTGCTTGCATCCCTGCCATCTTTGGGCTCTTCTATGGCCCCATCCCGCTGAATGCTGTAGAGGCATGGAGATGAACCCGCGTGTCTCCTCCTTGGGAGAAGGGATGGGTAGTGCTGGCTGGTGTCCCCATGCATGAGGGACTGGTTGCTGGTGTGGTGGCTCTAACCTGCAGTGCTCCTGTGCCGCAGGTACCTGGTGCAGGCAGGAGAAGCGGACAGGGGTCTGGTGGCCAAGCYGCTGGGCGCCTTCGTGCGAGCGGTTGGCGAGAGGTCGGCAGCGCCGGGAGGAGGCTCCGTGTCTGCAGCCGTGTCTGCGCTGGTAGGTGTCCCCGCTCTGGGGTGGGTGGCGTGACCCTGCCTACCTGGGTGCTCCTGTGGATGGCTTCTTGGCAAGCTTGGAGGGGAGCTGGCGTGGTGGCAGAGCGGGGCTTTGACTCCTGCGGTGACTCCCACCGGAGGACTTAGCGCCCCGTCCTTGCAGGGAGCGGCRCTGGGCTGCATGGTGGGGCTCATGAGCTACGGGAAACGGCAGTTTGAGGAGCTGGACGCTGTCATGAGGAAGCTGATACCTCCCTTCCACCAAGCCATGGATGAGCTGGTGGCCATGGTGGATGCTGATTCCCGTGCCTTCAGCAGCTACATGGTGAGATCCTGCTGCCACCAGGCATATGACAGGGATTGGGGTGGTTTTCCAGCTGGAAACAGGGTGATGGCATTGCATCCTTCCCCTGGGACCCATGGGAGCAGAGCTGTAAACACGACCTCAGGAATTGGCTGTTGGAGCATGTGCACCTGGTGTACCCAGCGAGTGGGTGAAAAAGGGCTCCCCCATCCTTGGAGCGCTCCCCTTTTTCCAGAGAAGCATCTGGGCATGGGAAAATCTCTGCTCAGAAAGAGTCTGCTGGACTGGCAACCCAAGGCAGTCTATAACAAGAAACACCACATCGGGTAAAGAGTTTGRAAGAGTTCCAGAGTTTGGAAGCAAAGAGGTGTACAACAGCACCTGATGTGAGGCACAGGGGGGTCTCAGGCCCTGGTTGACCAAAGCTCTTTATCTCTTCCTCCAGGAAGCTATGAAGCTGCCAAAAAATACCCCCGACGAGAAGGTGAGGTGAGCTGGGCAGGCTTCAGGGAGGACGTGGCTCATGGCACAACCACACTGCAGGCTGGCACGGGGGCAGGGGCTCCTATGGGGCAGGAAGAGAGCTACCCGGGGCAGCGCGCGCTCGTCCTGGCGCTCATGCCGGGGCCGTCCCGTCTCGCCAGGCGCGCGGCCGCCATGCAGTGGGCGCTGAAGACAGCCGTGGAGGTGCCCTGCGGCCTGGCGGAGAAGGTGAGCGGGCTCTGGCCCGCGCTGCAGGAGATGGCGCGCCACTGCAACCTGGCCTGCAAATCTGACATCCAGGTACTGCGCCGCGCTCAGGAGCTGCTCCGGCCACCGCGCGCTGCACCCCGTCCTGACTGCGCCTTCGGAGGCTGCCCCGCCTGTTGGCTTTCCCTGAAAGGTTTCCTGCTGCTGAGGGGCTCGGCTGGCGGGGCAGACCAGCCAGCTTTTAAGTCCTGCTTTTTGAACCAGACAGTTGTTTTAGTCCGTTAACTTTCTGGCAGCTTGCAGTCTGTTTAGGACTTCTTGGCTCCATCTCCCCACCTCTGCAGCAAAGCTGCAGTTCTCATTGTCCAAGATATATGCCAAAAAAAAAGGGGTTGGAAAACACYGTTCCCTGTAGCAGGCCAGGCCTGCATGCTGCAGTGAGCATTGAGTCACTGAGATCAGAAACCTGGAGGCAACTTAGAGGAAAAGGATCTGACCCAATGCAGGACATGAAAATACTGCTCTATTTCACTAACTAGGCTATTGAAATTGCTTTTCAAAGACCTTTTTCTCATAGGTGGGAGCCAAGATGCTGGAAGCTGGTGTGTTTGGGGCCTACTGCAATGTCATGATCAATCTCAAAGACATAACAGATGAGCAGTTCAAGCAAATGGTAAGCGGGGGCTCCCTCGTGCCCTGGTGCCAGCAGTGCATGGGGGCCCCATGGCCAGGACAAGGTGAGACAGACAAGCAGAGGAGGTCCCTGAGATCCCTTTGTGCCAGGGCTGGGTGGCCCAAACATCCAGCACGCCTGGTCTCCACTGTGAGCAAGGTTTGTGCTGGGCTGTGCATGGCAAGGCCAAGCAGCAAAGACAACGAGTGACTTACTTCTGCGTCCTTCCATGTCGTAAATGATTAACTTCCTCCTTCCTCCTGCAGATGTCCCAGAAGGTCTCCAGGCTCCTGGACGAGGCAAAGCAGAACTTGGAGCTTGTGCTGGCGCTGCTGGAGAGGCGATCGGCATGAGAGGACCTCAGGGCTGGGCTGTGGAGCTCCAGGGTGGCAAATACAGCCAGGAAACATGCTGTATGTCCCTGCTTGAGCTTCTTTGGCACCCACTTTGAGAGAGCTGCTCTGTTCTGGCACCATCCCCAWGCGTGTCCGTGCCAGGTTGGGTGCAGCAGGCAATGCTGAGGTCTCTCCAGCCCGCTCCAGCCCAGCTATGCAGGGCTAGGGTGGCCAGCACCACCTGGAAGTACTCACGAAGCACAGATTGGAGGGCATGGCTGAGATAGGAAAACCCTGTGCATGGGCATGTCCTGACCTCACACACAACCCAAATGTTTCTGTGCTCAGAAAGCATCCCGTGACGGCCCCCCCYCTCTGCCTCCAGGGCTGGGGAATATCCTCCCCATGAGTCACTTGCTGCAAGGTGTCTTTTTTCATTGTGCATAACAAGCATGTTTGCATTGCTCATTGGCGTGGGGAAAGGCGTGGTACCAAACACAGGGCAGCACAGGGGTGTGTAAATGGGATCACRGACAGCACGGGGAGAAGCTCTGCCCCACCAGCCTGAGGAAAACAAGATAAGCGTCAGGTACTTGACTCTTCCCTCATGTCTCCATCTGCCCCCACGGACAAGAGCCACCTACATCCCTAGATCTAATGGCAGATATTCACTCCCTCACATCATTGCAGCACCTTGAGTGTGACCTCTTGCCACCTCCAGCCATCCTTTCTCTGTCAGGAAGAGCAGAGGCATCCACCAGCAGGCACTGAGCTGTCTGTGCAAGGGCTGTCCCAACTCCAGGGCATTTTCTCCCCTGGAGCCAGACTGAAATGTCGGGATGTCTGGACAGAGCTTCCTGGGGGTCAACGGCACCACTTTCAGCTCTCACCTTGACACAGGGACATTTGGCTAAACCCCAATGCCAGGGGGCTCCACCCTTCCCACATCGTTCCCCTCCTGGGGTCCTGTGTGGGTGCTTGGCACAAGGACCAGGTTCATGGCAGGGACGCCTGACTCACCCCATCAGCTGACGCCGAGTGCCTCAAACCACCACTGGGTTTTTATCAGGCCTGGCAGACCTTTGAGCCCGGGCTGGGTGCGGTGTGTTTGCATTCCCCTGCATGTCCAAGGTGACTGCCAGTGCAGCGGTAAAGCCAGTTTCAGGGCATTAGGGCTTTAGCCCTGCCCCGAGGAGTGTCCACCTATTTAAAGGGTGCCAGAGGGCTGGTCCTACCAGCCCAGGGAGAGCTGTGCCAGGACAACAGGGCTGCTGCTGGCAGAGGTTGCGGTTCGTCCCACAAAGCGGAGGTTTGAGATTTTTGCATTTATGGCAAATGGGACTGACAACTGCATTGCATGTGTGTGTGTTGGGGGGAGTCTGTGCATTGCTGAAGATATCCATATAGCCATGCGGTGGGGGGGAAGGACTCACCACTAGGACCCTGCTGTGCCCAGCAGACCCTGAGCCGAGGCAGGCTGGGGACAGCCCCTGGCTCAGCACCTGAACGCAGTGGCTTGCTGCAATTGCCTGTCCTGGGTCAGTTTTCTAAAATGTAGGTAAAAGCGTCTCCCGGAGCAGCAGTGCACGGCAGATGCAGGGGCAGCAGRAGCACAGGTGTCCGTGGGCCAGGGCTGCTGATCCTGCAGCTGGACAGCCAGGGGCTAAGCACACCAGCTTGCTGGGAGGGTGTGCTTTGCACCTGGGAGGGTTTATTCTTTCCTTTAACACGCCTTGTGTTGATRCCGCCCGCCCAGGCTTTGCTGGGTGCACTGAAGAAGGGTAGTTGTTGCTGGGGGAGCAAGAGGGACAGGGCAGCTGTGAGGATCAGTGGTGGAGTGCAAACCTAGGGAGGCGAATATTGTAGTTTGTGCTCAAAATCAAAGCAAGTATCTATCATTTGGGGCAGATGAGCCAGGTCCTGGCTGCTCAGAGCACCATGGCATACTTGCAATAGGATGTACCCTGTGGAAGGGACATGTCCCCAGGGAGCCAGGACCAGCAATACCATGGGGTACCTCGGGGCTACCCATCAGAGCTGTTTGCACAGTTGGGGCCACCTAGATCCAAGGATGATGAATTCAGGGCTGAGTCAGTGCCCAGATGGGCTGAGGTTAGTGGCAATTGGTACAGCCAAGTCTGAAGACCGAAGCGCAGCTAAAAGAGCCATGTTCCACCTTTGGGCWGCAGTGCAGCACGTGGTGTGCCTTTACCATGGCACACGGGCCGGTGAAGGTGTTCAAGGCAAGAGGCCCATGGTGCCCAGGCCATGTTCTTGAAGAGGGTGTGGGAGCAAGGAGAGCCAAAGGGTCTGGCTTGGGCTACAAGAGTGGCCATTAACCTCTCCCCATCTCCTTCCCTTCCAGCTTGGAGGCACCAGGAGGATGTGGAACAACAGCCAAGGTGAGGGGGCTCAGCAGGGCATGGGCAGAGCCATGGGCTCCACTGGCTCCCAAAGGGAGCGCTTTGTTAGCGGAGCGGGATGGGGCATTGCTTGTGATRGGAGGGGGCTTCAGGCACCAGCTGTCTGGGGAGAGGCACGGGGTCCGCCTGTGCTYGCAAACATACGCTGCTCTCCTCTTTCTAGGAACGCCTGGAGGGGTGCCGCCACCACAAGTGCAGATCTGCCCCCCTGGCCCTGCAACATACCCCGGGCCCTGCGTGCCGCAAGCCCCCTATCCTGGCTGCCCTCCAGCAGCGCCCCCCATGCCGCACCCCCCAGGACCCCCGGGTGGCTACCCCTGCGGTCCCTGTCCACCTGGACGCCCCCACAGCCCCAACCCACCAGGGCACCACCACCATGGGCACCACCACCACCATGGGCATCCCCATGGGCACCCCCACGGGCACCCCCCTCCAGGGGTGCCGGTGTGCCCACCGTGCCAGCCTGACTGCCATCATAAGAAGCACAAGAAGAACAAGAAGAAACACACGAAGTGCAGCCATAAGCACCATGGAGGCAAGGTAAGTAGGAATGTCGGGCACCTAAACACCAATCTCCACTTGGAGAGAGAAGGGCTTCCCAAATGCTTCCCAAAGTCCCACAGAAAATGCCTTCTTAATGACTGGGACCATCTGGAGTATGTTTGAACAATGGTCTTCTGAACAAAAACTCCAGTTCCACCATCAGGCAAGCATTCTGCAAACAAACCAAACCATAACCTCCCCTTGGCGTTTAATGTCTTGGAAAGTTATCTGTGTTGATGTTTGCCCTCACTGACAGAGAACAGATTTTTTTCTGGATTGTAATTAACCAGAACAWCCTTTTTAAACATCTTTCCTCCTCTCCAGCCCTACCACAATTATAGTTTCCAAACGTCCGTATACTAACTCTGCTGACGWGCAAAGGTACCTGGAAAAAGGTGAGTTAGCTGGTTCTGGAGGCAGTCAGAGATGCACCAGATGTGTACGACACAGACTCAGTCCTGATCCAGGTTGGCACTGGCCCCATGAAACCACCTTATCTTTTTGTGGTCCCTCTGCTGGGACTGCTCTAGCTGTTGAACTTGTGCTGCCAGTATCAGCAGAGACTTGCAACAACTCCTGTCGGCAGTAGGATTGTAGACACCTATATTAAAAGGCATGAGAGAGAGGTAGTTCCATGCTATCCTAAAATCATTTAATCTCTTCCTCTTCCAGCACTCCTCAAGCAGCTCAAGCAGCAGCAGTTCTGATTCTGACTAAAGAGCATGGCTCCCACCTGCTTGCTGAGGAATGAACAGAAGCAAAGCATGAAGATGAATGTGCCATGAGGATTACCAGTTTGTTCCTTTCCCCTTTCTCTGCAAACTGGAGTTGGCTGTTGGGTGATTTTTCCTGGTTTTAGTTTGTAAATTCGGTAGTCTGAAATCACTGCATGAATACAACCAGCAATTCCTCCCTGTCTTTAGCTACAGCCCCTGCCTGCATAGGGATTCACTCTCATACCTCTGCATTTCACTAAAAATGACTCATGAAGACTGTAGACAGCAGCACAGGGAGCACCACGTCATGACTTGCAGTCTGCTCTTTGATGTGTGACCACCACTGTATGATATGGATGATGTATGATAGTCTAAAGGGATCCCATCACTTGTTAGAGCTCCTTAAATTTTGTGTAAACCTTGTTACTTGTGGTCCCTCTCTTGATAAACTGTACAGATTACCATTGTAAAATTTTGGATTTTTGAAATGGAAAAGAAGTTGAGAGTTTTTCTTTCCTAGGCCTCTGGACCATGATCATGTGACTGTGACATGCTTAGCATATACTACATACTATACCTCTCTCTGCAAGGTGTCAGAGGTTCTGTCAACTCAGTGGGCTGCCTATGGCCAGTGGTTTTTGCTAGCCTGGGTTTTCAGGAAATAACTTATTCTGCATCTCAGATCTTTGTTGCATTACTGCTGGGAGTGTGTGTGTGTGTGTTGGAGCAGTAGACTCCACACCTGGAATGCAGCAGGCATCCTTCCTAGAATTCCTAGTTGTCCTCTCACCACAGCTTCTACGTGGATGTTGTCACGTTTCATCCTCTTCTTTCTCAAGAAGCTCCCCTTACAGCTCTCCGTTTCAAAGGAACAAAAACATGGTACTGATACAACAACACACTCAGCAATAGCTTCTCACAGCCRTGTTTGCACTGGCCCAGAGTTGTGTGTGCGCTGGCAGTGTCTCCTTGCATCCATGCTGTGGGCCCCTTTGCACCCTCCACCTGAGAGACCCCCCTATACRAAACCCACATCCTGCTCGATCTCTCCTCCAAATTCTACCTTGCAGAAATGCCCCGTTCTCTGTGTTGCCCTGATCATCCACTTAGCATGCTCTAGACACACAAATGCTGGGTGAAATAAGAACTGAAGAAGGGGAAAGCKTGTTTCAGCTGCAACACCACCTCTGTAGTGGGGAAAGACACACAGAATAGAGCCGGGGTTTAGAAGGGGTGGTTGGAGATCACCTGGTTCAACTCACCTGCTCAAGCAGGATCAGCTGCTGTAGATAGCCCAGGATAACGTCCAGTCAGGCACCAGTGGCCTTGCACTCCTCTTGCAAGGAAAACTAGAAGACGACGTTTCCCGAACATGAGCAGTGAGGTGGGTCTGGTGAAATGCTGCAGTCCTTGGGGAGATCAAAGCTTCTACTTTGCCATGGTCACACCTAGGCATGTGCCCAAGGCTGGAGCTATAGGCTAGCCAGCCTAACTGCAGACTTCACTCGGACTCCTGGAAAGACATGCTGATTTACAGAATGGTGCTCTACAACCTTTAAGAAAAGTCAAGCCAGTTTAACATCAMGAAAATCAGCTCTTCAGTAAAACAAACACAAAAGAACTACAGAGACTTTTCAGGACAGAGTGAAAAGAGTTTATTTGTTGATTTTTTTGCAGACAGCACAATTCAAGTTCAAATCTGGGTAGTGCTTGGCAGATACTAGTTGGAATAAGGCACCATGGTTATTTTGAGCACATTGGGATGACAGGGTGAGACAACTGTGCCCGGTATACAGTCYGGCATTTTGAGAGACGCTAGACCTCTCAGACTTATTCAGGCTAGACTCAGAATTATGGATACTGTAGCAGGTTTTGATAAAGGTAGGAATGGCAGAAGGAAGTAACAGAGGTATGTCCCACAGGAGAATGAAAATCTCTAAGTTRATCTATGAAGTTTGGGATTGATCCCTGAAAGGAGCATGTGGCTCTACAGGCAACTGCAGAAGGCACTGAGCCTAACTT